>NW_027507758.1:599907506-600097506 GCF_037356315.1 Lithobates pipiens
TGTGGAAAGGGCTGAAAACTGCTGTTCACAAACGCTCTCCATCCAACCTCACTGAGCTCGAGCTGTTTTGCAAGGAAGAATGGGCAAGAATTTCAGTCTCTAGATGTGCAAAACTGATAGAGACATACCCCAAGCGACTTGCAGCTGTAATCGCAGCAAAAGGTGGCTCTACAAAGTATTAACGCAAGGGGGCCAAATAATTTTGCACGCCCCACTTTTCATTTTTTTATTAGTTAAAAAAGTTTCAAAAATCCAATAGATTTCGTTCCACTTCACAATTGTGTCCCACTTGTTGGTGATTCTTCACAAAAAATAAAAACTTTATATCTTTATGTTTGAAGCCTGAAATGTGGCAAAAGGTTAAAAAGTTCAAGGGGGCTGAATACTTTCGCAAGGCACTGTACTTGCCTACAGGAAGACTGAAGGGCCCAGCACAAAACGACAGTCTGTGAATTTCTATGTCCCTCGATGTACAAGAAAGAATATTAAATGTATGTACTCCCTATATAATCATTTTCTTGGGAGTCCATTGAGGGACACAGGAATTCAGAAAATGCTGGGTTATACCGCTGCTTACAGGAAGACTGGAGACCAGCACAAAACAACAGTCTGTGAATTTCTGTGTCCCTCAATGTACGAGAAAGTAAATAGGATTTTTAGATGTCTACAAAACCCTTTCCTTAAAGTACATTAAGGGGCTTAGGAGAAGCATTTAACTAGTTGCCGACAGTTGCTGACTGCTACAGTGTGGTCTGGCTTACGAAGAATTGCGTATATATATACGTGATTCTGCTTTTTTACCATTCCAGAATATATAATGAAGTTACATATTTTTCCATTTCAATTCAATCCAAAAGAAATCTATAGTATATGGATCAAAAATGTGTTGTATTGTGTTGTGTCTAATCCAGCAACACCCCCCCCCCCCCCTCCCCGACATGATTTAAACCTCTAATTGCCATATCCATGTCGCCAGCATGTGCATTGCATGGCAATCATGGTTTTGAATCGGGTATCAGGTGGGGAGGAGGCAACATATGGGCTCCTCTCCACCTGTCAACACACACTTGGATCACTTTTCAGAGGAGCAGCCGTGCCTGCTGCACTTGTGAATGAGCCCTTAGTTTTATTCTGCACCGGCACCCTTAGGGCTCATTCACATGTATAGTCGGGGGTGGTAAAACAGTAGGATAGGATATAATAGAAGTCTATGGCTAAGAGCAGCAAACCTGTAGGAAAGCAGCAGGTATACTGCACTGCACCCATGGTGTGTGTAAACTGCAGTGCATCAGTGTGAAAGCAGCCCTACACTATTATGCCCGGTGTATTGATTCATACTGACCCGAAGATCTCTTCTTTCCTGCTGATGGCACCACTCTGGAAATCGCTAGCTGGGATAAGAGGTGGAGTGAAGTTGATATCACTCTGCTCGGAACAGGAGCTGGCACTACAGAGGAGGCATCTGCTTATGGGACTCTTGCGCTCTACTACAGTTTCAACTTTACAAGTAGTCCCTCTGCATTGCACTCTGAAATGGCGGGTCAGCAAGCCCAGACCAAGATCTACCAGTCACCTGTCCGCCATCTACTGGTAGATTGCGATCTACAGGTTGCTGACCCCCGCTCGAATCCAGCGGCGGCTGGTGGTTTTCTGTTTGGGGGGGGCAGCACACAACCGAACCCCCCTGCGTGGCAACTCAAATCATCCACCACCCACCCTCCTGCTGTCTGATGGTCGTTCCCTCTAGATGCGGGGATTGGGCCTCCACGAAGCAGCGGCGGGGATCAGGCATCCACCATGGAGCAGCGGCGGGGATGGGGCATCCATCGTGAAATAACGGCGGGGATCGGGTATCCATTGTGAAGCAGAGGCGGGGATCGGGTATCCATCATGAAGCAGCGGCGGGGATTTGTGCATCCAGGCATCGGCAGGGTCCCGGTGGCTCTTCTCCTCCTTGTTCCGCTGTGTGTCCCCTCCCCTCCTCCTAGGCATCCAATAGGATTTAGCCAATCGGGTGACGGATATCAGTCCTGTTTCCCGATTGGCCGGGAGGAGGATCAGTGTTGCAACAGCGAATATGAATTCGCTGTTGCAACAGACCTGGGTGGGCTCTGGACGCATTCCTCAGCATCCCAAGCCCACCCCATTTTGAAGCCTATTAGAGCTTTTGGATCTAATTAGGTGCTTAAAAAAAAAAAAACCTAGCTGCTGTAATTCAATCCCCCCCAATACTCCAATAGTAGCAGGAACCCAACAAAAAGGTAAATCTCTTCTCCGCTCTAAAATATAATTATTTTTCACTTACCATAAAACTCTTTCATTTTTTGAGTAACCCAACTGTTGATAGATGATCAACCATTTACAAGTGGACTATAGTGCCTGCTCCTGTAGATGGCATTATAACCCACTTGTATAGGGTAGATCTTTAATCAGCAGCTGTGTCTCTCAATGAACAGAAAGAGAAAATAGGTTGTGGGTTTAGATGAACTTTAAGGCATACTCACTCCCATTTTGCCAGCTGTATGTAAACACATTTCATTTTTACTGACCCCAGAACTGGATAAATCCATTTTATATCTGTTTTAGTGTCTGGCTTAAGAAGGTTTTACTGCCCTACAGGTTTGACTTTACACAAGAACCTAAAATCCAATCTTCTACATGACGAGTGTCACCTCTCGGTCTCCTCCACTTGCTGGAGATTGTACAGCAGCGACGGCACGATCTTATCCATGTGTTGGGGCTCCCAGATGTTGGCCTGAAGTTCATCGTTCACAGTTTTCCTCACCACGCCCTGGAGGCCCTTAATCCCGGACAACCGGATCCTTAAAAACACATTACATTTTATTTATTTAAAAAAACCTAAAAACTAAGAAATAAAGTTTGCATCTACAATAGCAGACAAATCAAAACGGGTTCTTAAGAAAAAAGTGCTCACGTACACCGTAGAGCAGACACTTATAAGTAGGATTTACTTACCATTGACTATATATTAAAAAAACATGAATACGAAAAAATTGTTTTGTAGAAAAAAAAAAAAAAGACTTATATGACATATACAGTTTCTCACCAAAGTGAGTAAATATTTTATTATATCTTTTCATGTAACTGTTTGCAGGCTTTCTTGTGCATTATCTTTAGAAGAGGCTTCCTTCTGCAGACCAATTTGATGCAGTGTGCGGCGTATGGTCTGAGCACTGACAGGCTGACCCCCCACCCCTTCAACCTCTGCAGCAATGCTGGCAGCACTCATACGTCTATTCCCCAAAGACAACCTCTGGATATGACGCTGAGCACGTGCACTCAACTTCTTTGGTCGACCATGGTGAGGTCTGTTCTGAGTGGAATCGGTCCCATTAAACCGCTGTATGGTCTTGGCCATCATGCTGCAGCTCAGTTTCAGGGTCTTTCTTGGCCATCTTTTTATAGCCTAGGCCATCGTTATGTAGAGCAACAATTCTTTTTTTCAGATCCTCAGAGAGTTCTTTGCCATGAGGTGCCATGTTGAACTTCCAGTGACCAGTATGAGAGAGTGAGAGCGATAACACCAAATTTAACACACCTGCTCCCCATTCACACCTGAGATCTTGTAACACTAATGAGTCACATGACACCGGGGAGGGAAAATGGCTAATTGGGCCCAATTTGGACATTATCAGGGTTTTTTTTAAACCGCTGATGTCATCAAATACCACCCAAAAGAAAGCTCTATTTGTGGGAAAAAAAGACATACATTTTATTTGGGTACAGCATCCCACGACCGTGCAATTGTCAGTTAAATTAACGTAGTGCCATACAGCAAAAGATAGCAAATAGCCTGGTCATGGGGGAGGGGGGGGGTAAATCTTCCGGAGCTGAATTGGTTACTGTGACACAAAAAAATAAACGAATGAACAGAACAAATAAAAAAAATGTTCAAATAATGGTTAGAAAAACAGAAATGAACAAAAAAATCATCAGGGAAATAAAAGAGAAAGAAGTAGTTAATTTGAGCTGGTTAGGGTAAATTAAGGGTTAATAAGGGATTAAATAGGAACACATATAATTTTAAATAAATTTAAAGGAGTAGGGCAAACCTGTTTGGCCCTACTTCTCCTGTGGGTCTCAGGAATGCACTAAGTTCTGCACCCCTGTGACCCAGATTTAGCCGATAACGGGCTAAAGACCCAGATTCCTGGATTGGCAGCTGGCTCAGCCTCCCAGAGCGCCGATGAGAGCCTGGTCCAATGGCTCCTGCCCCCTCCACAGCCCAGCTCCCCAGTGAGTGCTGGAGGGGCCGAGCAGAAAGCCGGTGACTGTCAGTCACCGGCTGTCTGCTCACTGAACACCGAGAACGGAGAAATCAGTGGTCTTTGATCGCTCGATTCTCGGTGTAGAGGCAGTGGGGGACAGATGCAGCTTCAGACCAATGCTGCATTCACCTAGGTGAGTATAGATGTTTGTAACTTTATATTCCAATACTCAGGGCAGCCATTAAGGGGATACCACTGGGCCTCCTGTAGGGGGCCTGGCCAGCCGCCAGCTTCAAGTTCATGTTCCATACAGGGGTGGCCTGATCATTCAAGCACTGCCTGAGGGGCTGGGGCCATTAGGGGGCCCCATGAGAGGCTCTGTCACTGCACCTCTACTTGCTGCTGAGTGGTAAATTGCTGGCAACTGCAAGGGGGGGAAGTTGTGGCAGGTGAGAAAGACATTTCATACTACACATGTAATGTGTACTTCTATGTGGGGTTGTGTCTTTGGCCAACCCTGCGCCACCGTCCCCGCTCTGCATTTGCTATTTTGGTTGGTGAGTGTAGCTGGTTAACCACCTATACATACATTAATATTCTTTATATTTCTAGAGTATGGCTCATTATATTTTTATATATTTTTTTATATATATTCCATAGGAAGTCTGTCGCATCCGCTCCTGATGAATGGGAATTACCCATGAAACGCGTCAAGCTTTACTTGATGCCACAGCAATACTCTAAACGGACCAATTTTACTCTTTTATTACCATTAGACTCTATGACATTGTTTATACAGCATTTGATGGATACATAGTTACCATGTAGGCGCATGTGCCAGCACCTGGGCATGTTGCCAGTGGCATTAGCAGGCCATATTTATCTACAGATCTACCTCTTGGAACACGTATTGTTATGCATGTATTTGTCTATTCATCATGTCCAGGCCCTGTGTACACTCTATGTATATATATGAAATCAATAATGGTTTAATGTCTTTGGATCAATGCTATTTAATAAATATTTTACATTGTAACTCACCTCCACTATTCAAGTGCTTCATCTAAAGTCCCAACTTCCTTTTAGTCTATGTGTACTTCTATGAAGTTTTTTTTGGGGGGGGGCATGTGTAGCACACCCAATGTACATAACTAGTTCAAGAAAATCTTCAAGATGAATAATTTCAGCCTCACTGGCTCAGATCTAACAGGCAATGTAGCAGGCATAAAATGGAAACATCCCTCTCTCAATGGTAGTTTGCCAATGTGGACAGCAGATTATTACTGGTCTAACATTCATTCACTGCCCATGTGTGAGCGGGCCCCTGCACACATGACTATGTATATATATATGGTCCTTACTTGGTCCTTGTCTCCACATCATCGTAGCTGGAGTGGCACATTTCACTGAAGCGAGACACAAAGAAGTCGTAGCTGCGATGGTAGGAGGGGGTGTCCTCTTCAATGTTTGCAAACTTTACAAACTGAAAGAGAGGAAAAAGAGGTAAGTAGGCCGACGGATGGAAAATGCAAAGATTGGATCTTCTTTACTTACAGTATACCTAGCATCAGAAATATTTTGCAAGATAAGTGTTAAAGACCCTTCCAGGTATTTACTGGCTCTTCCAGAAATCATGGTATTCCCCCTGACATCTGCTTTATGTTTCATAACGAAGGAGCCATCTTTGTTCTGGGATCATCCAGGGTCACCAACTACTTCCTGGACTGAGATGCCAGTTGAGAGATTATGCAATCATATAAATCCTGGTGCACGTGCAGTCCTTGGCTGTGTTCACAAATGTCTGACACAGATCAGCTGCTGCTACAGCCTCTGACCTTGACACTTGCTACAAAGTTACAATGTCACAGTCTGATCACTGGGGGGGAGAGGTGACAGAAGAAATGCTTCCTGCTGCCTGCAGCAGACCGATGATGTCATCTCAGACTAAGCAAGGTGCATCAAGGACTGGAGCTTATGGCTGACTACACAAACAAATGCCAATTAAGGTATGTGTTACATATGAATGCAAACATAAGAGTGAGAGCAATAATTCCATGTGTCTGGACACACCCTAAGCACCCCGTGCTCAAGGGACGCTTATAAGGCAGTACAGCTGGTTCTCCTGTACCAGGCTCTTCTCCTCCTCCCCCTTCCTCCAGCTGTGCTGCAGGGGGATCAGTTCTGGTATCGGGGCAACCCCAATGTGCTTCTTTTCCCCTGCAGCGCTGCTGGCTTCCCTCCTCTGTGAGAACACATGGGGACATTTTAGGAAGTGAGCAGGAAGGGGTCGGTAAATGACATATTTACCGGCCCCTTCCTGCTCCCTTCTTTTTCTGAATGAACGCAGTGAGTGATCGTTACCGATCACTCGCTGTGTTCAATAATTACTGAAGCATAGTAAACAGTGTTTATTATACTTGAGTTTGTGAATGAATAGGAAGCCTGTGAGCGCTTCCTATTCATTCATCTGTGCAGCTGAGGCTACGGAGAAAGGGACTGATGAATCTTTGTCCTCAGTTCCTTTCCCAGTCTAATGCCCCATACACACGGTCGGACATTCCGACTACAAAATCCATCATATTTTTTCAGACGGATTTTGGCCCAAACTTGTCTTGCATACACACGGTCGCACAAAGTTGTCGGAAAAATCAGATTGTTCAGAACGTGTTGACGTACAACACGTATGACGGGACTATAAAAAGGGTAGTATCCAATAGCTTTCATCTCGTAATTTATTGTGAGCATGCGTGCCACTTTGTCCGTCGGAAATTGTCTACACACGACCGGAATTTAAACGATCAAATTTTGTTGTCAGAAAATTTTAGATCCAGCTTTCAAACTTTGTGTGTCGGAAATTCCGACGGAAAAAGTCAGATGGAGCCCACACACGATAAGATTTTCCAACAACAAGATCCGATCGCACATTTTCCGTCAGGAAAGTGCGACCGTGTGTACAAGGCATTAGCCTTATGCGACTGCGATTTCAGCGCGGGCGTCTGGTGCGGTTCTGTTTACCAGTTCAGGTGTGATTCAGTTGCAAATTTTTTACCTGAAATCACCCCTGAACCAGACTGAAAAACATGTGTGAACCGGCTGCCTTGTGAAGCCTGCTGGTTCACATGTTATGCGAATCAGATGCAGTTTAAAAACGCATCTGATTCGCATGTATGTGAACGGAGCCTTATATTTGGGACATTTAGGGTCTGTTTAGACCCCTGATATTTTACCAAAGGCCCCCAACAGGGCAGTTAAAAAAAATGTAAATAAATCCAAAAAAATGTAAAATATAAAAATTCTAAATAAAAAGAAGGATTTGTTTACGTGGGCTTTGCTCTCTATAATTTCTGCCATTGCTGTCAGGCATAGCATTGTGTACACCCCTAGTCTCTGCCTCTGTTGCTGTCAGGGCTGGGCTCAGCCCTTCCTTCTCTGAGCTGGCCACTCAGCTGTCGGCTAATTGCCAGCTCCCATCTCTCTCCACAGTTACTAAACTGTTGATTATATCCTGCTCGTCAGTCCTGCCTACTTAAGCCGTCCAGTCCAGAGGATCTCTGCCTTCGCCTTGGTCAACATCACAGAGACTATCTCCTGCGATCCTGTTCAAGACTTGCTTTGCTGACATCCCTTCTGGCTCCAGATCCTGCTTGCTGTTCCACTACATTGATCCCTGACTTCTGGCTTGGCTGACTATCCGTTCCGGTTACTGAACTTTGGCTACGTTTTGACTACGTTTGTTCTTTTTACTTTTTTATTAAACAAGTGTGATTTAAAGGGGTTCTGCACTCATAATACAACATTTGCCCATTCTGTTGCCTCTAGTTAATATATCTCATAATGCCACCTGTTTTTTTTTTTTGATTCACCTACCTTTTGTAATCTTCAGTAGTTTATTTTAAACCCCTGCGGCGATGGGCGGTCTCTTGCGGGGATCAGCGTAATTTCCTGTTGAAGCCCGCACTGTCTCCTGGGATCTCGTTCGTGTAATCCCAGGAGACATTGCGGCTAATGCACCCGACATCTCGCGAGATTTCGGGTGCTACAGCCGACATCTCGCGAGATTTCGGGTGCTACAGCCGACATCTCACGTGATTTCGGTAATTACAGCCGAGATCTCGCGAGATCTCGTCTGTAATTACCAAAATCACGCGAGATGTCGGCTGTAGCACCCGAAATCTCGCGAGATGTCGGGTGCATTAGCCGCAATGTCTCCTGGGATTACACGAACGAGATCCCAGGAGACAGTGCGGGCTTCAACAGGAAATGACGCTGATCCCCGCAAGAGACCGCCCATCGCCGCAGGGGTTTAAAATAAACTACTGAAGATTACAAAAGGTAGGTGAATCAAAAAAAAAAAACAGGTGGCATTATGAGATATATTAACTAGAGGCAACAGAATGGGCAAATGTTGTATTATGAGTGCAGAACCCCTTTAACTGTAAAATGAAATGTATGGACGGCAATTCTTTTGCAATTTTGTGTGCCACATCCAGTATATTGAACCAAAGATTAGGGAACCCCTAGTGGTGGACTTTTAAGGCACGTACACTGAGTAAAAAAATATGTACAGTGTAAAAAATGTTATTAAATGTAAATATCATAAAAACATATGACAAGGAATGCATAAACAATGTAATCAACAGTACATATACAGTACAATAATCTCTGATACTTATGCACCCTACGCGTTTCGGAGCGCCTACGACTCCTTCTTCAGGGGTAGGTATAAAGCACAGGACAATTATGTTCAAAAAAGAGTAATGAATAGACATTCCATGGTGTTTGTAGTTAAAAACAATATGTTATATGTTTTTATAATATTTACATTTAATAAACTTTTACACTCTATATATTTGTGTACGTGCCTTAAAAGTCCACCACTAGGGGTTCCCTTATCTGTGATTTAACTGTACTTCTGTCTCGGCCTGATTTCATGGTTCTGACAGTTGCTTTGTGTTTGAGTTTTGGGGGGCCCTTCCTATTGTAATAGACTGCGCACACTTATGGCGGTTTCCTATTTATTGACTGATTTTGTCTCTAGAAACGCAGGGGAAGCCCCAGAAACAATACTTCTGTCTAAAGGCGATGGAGCTGCCATATATTCTATAGGTTTCTACTGGTCAGATCTTGTCTTAAATAAGACAGTAAATTTATCCAATAATCGTATTTTTCTTTTTTTTCTCCCCTGGAGTGTTTTGACAGTTTAGCTGCGAGACAATGTGATAATTACATCATTGCGGCATCATTTAACAACATGACAAATCAAACCTCGCTGTGCCGTATCCATGTGCATCTGTCATAGTACTGTCACTGCATGGCGGGAACAGATCGCGGGATTGTAATGTTACTAAATACCGCCAACACACAGAGTAGAGATGGAGAAGGAGACCACTGATCACACTACAAGCCCCAGCACCATTTATGTATGGAGGACTACTGAGCGGCATCTGTTCCTCTCACAATTCAGTAAACTGTTGAACATTACAAAGCCGTTATTGTAGCGCGCCTTTTCCTTTTTATTGCCCATTGCTTGTTATATGTGAATGTATTCCTCTCCTCGAAACCGACAAAGCCTGGCACCTCTCCTGGATTGAAATGGCTTACTTTGACTTTTACTGCACACTGTGAGCTTCTCAGAATGTGCCACAAGTCTGATAGAGCCTGTCCCATTTACCAGGAAAGGGTAAGCTCTCCTACTTGTGCTCAATGTGCTAGTCAGAGTGATGTACACCATATTGCCAAAAGTTTTGGGATGTCTGCCTCCCAGTCTTAGTCCGTAGGGTTCAATATTGAGTTGGCCCACCCTTTACAGCTATAACAGCTTCAGCTCTTCTGAGAAGGCCGTCCACAAGGTTTAGGAGTGTGTCTTTTTGGAATGTTTGACCATTTTTCTAGAAGCCGATTTGTGAGATCAGGCACTGATGTTGGACCGAGAAGGCCTGGATCGCAGTCTCTGCTCTAATTCATTCCAAAGGTGTTCTATGGGGTTGAGGTCAGGACTCTGTGCAGACCAGTCAAGTTCCTCTACTCCAAACTCGCTCATCCATGTCTTTATGGATCTTGCTTTGTGCACTGGTGCGCAGTCATGTTGGAACAGGAAGGGGCCATCCCCAAACTGTTCCAACAAAGTTGGGAGCACGAAATTGTCCAAAATGTCTTGGTATGCTGACGCCTTAAGATTTCCGTTCACTGGAACTAAGGGGCCAAGCCCAACCCCTGAAAAACAACCCCGCACCATAATCCCCCCTCCCCCCCATCACTAAATCATTTGGACCAGTGCACAAAGCAAGGTCCATAAACACATGGATGAGAGAGTTTGGGGTGGAGGCTGTTGACTGGCCTGCACAGAGTCCTGACTTCCTCCTGTCAGAGAAGCCCAGGCAATTGCCCCTTTTGTCTCCTTATAAATCCGGCCCCAGTGAGGAGCCATATTCAGTCACCTCAGGTGCACAGGTGTTTTGTGCAGGGGCAAAAAAAATTTCCCCCAAGATATATTTAAAAAAAAACAAAGTACGTATTTTAGAATGTAATTTTTTTTTATATATAATTTTTTTATATATATTTTGTATAGGGGGGCATTTTGTCTTGGGGCCCAGGGCAATTGCCCCTTTTGCCCCCTTATAAATCCAGCTTTTGCGAAGGTTGTCTTCGGTCACTCGGGATGCACAGGTGTTTTGTGCAGGACATGCAGGCAGCCTTGTTAGAATCAATGACAGGCAGCTAGTGGCATAGACCTGTACTGACCTCCACGTGCATCTTGGAGCGCACATCCGCGGGGGTCCGATGCACGGATCAGGACGCAGACAAATCAATACGCCCGAATGAAGGAGGCCATAATGAACACAGAGCTGTATAAATTTGTCTTTTGTCTTTGCCTGGAGTTCTGTTTTCAAGTACTCAATATACAAACTCACAAACCGATTGCTGTGATGATTTGGCTATTTGTGTTCCCCTCCTGTTATTTGTACCCAGAGGACAATACAAGCACAGAATATCCAGCTGGCTGCTGTTTTTGTTGTTCTCATTGTTCAGCACCAGAATCTTTCTTCTCTTCATGATGAAGGATTTTCATGCAATTCCAACTAAGAAAACTCCCCAGCAAAGCAAAATGTTCGGCAATCAAATTTCACTCTGAGGTCTGAGCCAGTGACTACAGAGTGTTCATATTGCAAGCTGAAGCCCAAAAAGTCCTGCAGGGAGGGTATGGGAGCTACAAAATCATAAAACCCCTGGAAAAGCATCACACAGATTGCCGGTGTATAAGCCGAACAGGGGTGCAACCTGGCGATAAAGCAGTAGAGTTTGGAGGCACTGTGGGCGATAACCGCCATAGTCAAGGGATAGAATTCCTAACTCTCTTAAAGGGGTTGTAAAGGTTTGTTTTTTATTTTCTAAATAGGTTCCTTTAAGCTAGTGCATTGTTGGTTCACTTACCTTTTCCTTCGATTTCCCTTCTAAATGTTTTTTTTCTTCGTCTGAATTTCTCACTTCCTGTTTCTCAGTAAACTTCACACCATCATCCGAGCGGTGTTTAGTCAGCCAGAACAGCTTACTGAGGAGGAACAGGAAGTGAGAAATTCAGACAAAGAATTTAGAAGGGAAATCGCAGGAAGATGTAAGTGAACCAACAATGCACTAGCTTAAAGGAACCTATTTACAAAATAAAAAACAAACCTTTACAACCCCTTTAAATGGCAGAACCATCAATTCTAATGACTGGGTATGATCGACTTCTTGCAATAGACTGAATATACTGTAAAGCCTCGTACACACGATCGGATTGTTGGCCAACAAAACCGTGGACTTTTGTCCGAAGGGCGTTGGCCCAAACTTGTCTTGCATACACACGGCAAACAACTGTTGGCCAACAATCACGAATGTAGTGACGTGCCACGAGTTTTTTCAGCTCTTTAGCGACACCCTTTGGGCTCCTTCTGCTAATTTTGTGTTAGTAGAAGTTTGGTGAGTGTTGATTTGCGCTTTTCTTTTCGCGCTTTTCATTTTGTGCTTTTCAGTTTGTTTCTGAAAAGCTGTTCGTCAACCAGCCATGTTGCAGAATCGGAGGAGATAACATGTTATTTATCATTGGCCTTGGAGTTATTGCTTTGACCCAAGTCCAGTCTAGGAACAGGAGGGGGAGGATTTCTTGGACCAAAAATTGGTTGCTTTATTAATCGTGACCAATTATGTCATATGCCTTTACTGTGGGAGCTCCAGGAGAATAATCTGGATGATTTTTGGAATTATCTCTGGATGATGGACCCCTGCTTTCATCAACTCTTGGCATTGTTGACCCTCTATGTTAAGAAGCAGGACACATGCATGAGGCTTTTATTTTATTTTTTTGGTTGAATGATAATGATTTGAGTTGTTATATGTTCTATATTTTTGGATGCATAGAATGCACTTTTCGTTTTAGTTCTTTTAGTTCTATTGGCAGATAGCATGTCTAATTTTATTTGTTTTCTTTTTTTAATGCACAATAAAAAAAATTGTGGGGAATAATACTTGGCTATGTGTTTTACTTCAAATGACAGTTTGGGAGTCGGCAGTTACATTTAAAAAAATACAATGTAAAATTGACAAGGGACACCAACATAGTTGTATCTTGGATCTTAAAAACTATAGGATAATGTGTTGTGGTAACTTGCTAAAAAAAAAAAAAAATGATTCTTGATATCACTAGAAAAAAAAAGCCTTTGAAAATGTGTTTGCAATAACTCCATCAGTATCACCAGCAAAGCAGCTTCATTATTATCCCATTAAAGAAGAGAATTGTGCGCTGCATTTGGAGATTTCATCATTTGCTACGTCATGAATTGTAATTTTAATTTACGAAGGCTAGTTTACAAGACCAGACGTTTCTGGCTCGTCCTTACTTCCGAGCATGCGTGTTTGCACTTTGGTCTTTTGTCTGACGGACTTGTGTACACACGCTTGGAAAATCCGACAACAGACATTTGTCTGCAGAAAATTTTAAAACCTTCTATCCAACATTTGTCTGCGGAAAATCCGACAACAATTGTCCGATGGAGCATACAAACGGTTGGATTTTCTGCCAACAGCCTGTCATCACACAATTCCCATCGGAAAGTCAGATCGTGTGTACGAGGCTTAAGACTAGTAACACTAATGCCGCGTACACACGACCGGACTTTACGGGCAGAAAAGGTCAGACAGAATCATTCCATCGGATATTCCGATCGTGTGTGGGGCTTCATCTGACTATTTTCTTCAAAAATTCAGACGGACCTTGAAATAGAACATGTTTCAAATCTGTCAGACGGAATCAATTTCTATTGGGAAAACCGTTCGTCTGTATGCAAGTCCAACGGACCAAATATGACGCAAGGGCAGCTATTGGCTACTGGCTATTGAACTTCCTTTTCTAGTCCCGTCATACATCATCACGTTCAAAACGAATGGACTTTGATCCGTTCATGTGTGGGCAAATCTGTTCGTTTGGAAGTCCGTCGTAACTCCGTCTGACATTTTCTGCCGGAAAGTCCGGTCGTGTGTACACAGCATGATATTGAATATAACTGATCATTAATGGTCCAGCTAATTAGCCCCGGTTCACATCAGATGCCATCCGAAAAGCATAGATTTGCATGCAAAAAAAAAAAAAAACATTATTTCCAATGAAGGCTTGACTATGACTATGCAGTGCGAATTTGATCCAGTTCAAAAAAGGGTCTTGTGCGAGTTTAGTGTGGTGCGGTGCAAATTTCAACTCCATAGACTTCTAGGGTACCGGATTGGAATCGCAGTCCGATGTTCACATCACTGCCAATCTTTTTTATTTATTTTTTTATAGAAAATAAAATTGCAGATGTGACCACTCCCTTCACAAATTTGCACTAAATTCGCAATGGAAAACACATGCTAAGCCGAATTCGCATAGCGCTATAAAAAAAATTGCATTGCAAATTCGCACTGTGTACCACTTTAAATGTGCACCCAATTCGCACTGCATCAGTGTGGACCGACGCTAAAGAGTAACTCTACTTATGTTGAGAAAAAACATTCCCCTCTGGTTAATCTATGTACACTGCAAGAATATTAACAAACTTTGCTTCAGATTCCTACATTTTATTATTCTGAGGGAATATCTGTTTGTTTATCTGTGCCCATGTGTAAAGTGAATCTAATGGGAGTGGTTTCATAATTATCAATCAGCTGCTGTACCTCCTGGGCTCTAATGAGGAAAATGGCAGGGTCTGCCTCCCTTTAGACGTGATTTCCTTTTGAGAGTATTTCATCGAAAATGACACTTTTGTTGCAGGGGATGCTCAAAATCTGGCTTGTATCTTAGTGCAGACCACTGGGAAAATCAGTGAGCCAATCACACAGGCAGGAAATTACAACATCTGTGTACATAACTCCTCCAGGTTAGGTTGCCATATTGCATTTTAGAGAAAATGACCACGCTGCAGATTGAAAAGGAAAGGTCATTTTTTAATAACATTCAATTGCAATATGATTTGTGTCACAATTGTATACACTATATTATTTTTATTTTTTTTATTTCCCAGGAAAGTGGAGTTACCCTTTAAAGGACCACTAACACAAAAATGTTAAATTCTTATATGCCTTAATTATAGGTGTTTATAATATTAGTTGTAAAAGCAGAAGGGTCTTTTTCTTAATGCATTCTTCTGTGTGTAGCAGCCCCCCTAATACTTACCTGAGCCCCGTCTCTATCCAGTGATGTTGCATGAGAGACTCGGCTGTCCGGTGTCCAGACAAAATAGGCAACTTTGCAAAAAATCGAACCACGTCACTTACGCTTTCTTTAAACCATTGGTAATTGCTGATTTGGACACAACACTGGCTACCGAATACAGTCCAGAACAGGAAGATTTTGCTGTTTTCACAGCACAGCGGCTAACAAGGACCAACTTGTCAGCGACTCGGAGGCAGCCATTTTCTTGGTTAGTTTCGGAGCGGCTTAACAATCTCTGTTCATAATATCATGCACCAGACTCTATTCGGTTGCCGATGTTCTGACAAAATGTCGAACCAGAATTTGCAACCCACGTCACTTCCATTTTCTTAAAACCATCATGAATTGCAGATTTTATTTTCACAAATTGCTGTTTGGACACAACACCGATGTCCTGACAAAATAGGCAACTCGGCAGAAAATCGAACCACGTCACTTCCACTTCCTTTAAACCATCATTACATTTTTCAGAACACTGGGGACTCTCCCTCCTCATTGGCTGAGACAGCAGCAGACACCGCTGTCTCCCGCTACTATCAATCAATGTCAGTGAGGCCAATGAGGAGAGGGGGGGGGCAGGGCCGAGCTGCATCTCTCTGTTTGAATGGACACATAGAGCAGCAGGACGGCTCGGGTGCCCCCATCGCAAACTGCACTCAGCAGGAGAAAGGGTCAGGAGCGCTGGGCGAGGGACCTGAGAAGAGGAGGATCCGGGCTGCTTTGTGCAAAACCACTGCACAGAGAGGTAAGTATGACATGTTTGTTATTATTTTAAATGAGGGGTGTCAAACGCAATATCATTACGGGCCACATAAGCAGTATGGTTGCCCTCAAAGGGCTGGTTGTATCTGGGGTACGCTACAAGCACAGTACAAAGTTCAGGATTATGCTATGTACAAAGTGTGCAGAGTTCAAGAGTATATTATGTACAGAGTGCAGGATTAAGGGGTGCCCTGTGTGCAGAGTTCAGGAGTGTGTTTGATACAGAGTGCAGGGTTTAAGGGTGCACTATGTACAGAGTGCAGGGTTTAAGGGTGCACTATGTACAAGGTGCGAGGTTTAGGGGTGTACTATGTAGAGTGCAGAGTTCAGGAGTGTGTTTGATACAGAGTGCAGGGTTTAAGGGTGCGCTATGTACAGAGTGCAAGGTTTAAGGGTGCACTATGTACAAGGTGCAGGGTTTAGGGGTGCGCTATGTAGAGTGCAGAGTTCAGGAGTGTGTTTGATACAGAGTGCAAGGTTTAAGGGTGCACTAAGTACAGAGTGCAAGGTTTAAGGGTGCACTAAGTACAGAGTGCAAGGTTTTTTTTGGCAGATGAGACATTTGATCCTGTCTCTGTCAAAAAACAGCTTCTATCTTGCCGTTTGTGTTTTTCTTTTTTTTTTTTCTGTGTACACAATTCAGTGCGTGTGCCATGTCATATGCACTCTAACTCCTTCCTGGAATCTTACCAGACAACAGAGATGAGGTCACTTTTGTGCACATGAACAGGAGTTACATCATCAGAGGCAGCCCTATGGCTGAAGAGGACAGTGGGGGATCAAGAAGTAGCAGCAAAGGAGATTGGCAGTAGCCACACCGAACAGAGCAGCAACTGCCAGCATAGATTGGTCAGCGCTGGAGGAGGGCACGCTTGCAAGGTAAATGCTCCATAATGTACATGTATGCTGTTCATACAAGCACATTATGGCACGAGCTCGCCCACATGTCTTAATATTATCCTTGTATTGTTCTCCAAAGCTACATTCAGATCAAGCTGTGCAGCAAAAATGACAGCGACAGGAGTTGGCACAAGCTATAATACTGCCGGTGGGCGTCGAAACAGATGATGTATTAATTCATTTAAAATAGAGATTAAAACCCTGTGAATAAAAGGTGACCTCTCTGACATTGCAAAGATCCTTATTTCCTAAATTGTTGCCTTCTATAGAACTACATACTGTATATATACACTATATATATATATATATATATATATATATATATATATATATATACTGTATATATTGGTTGAACAAAGTTGTGTCTTTCAAGTTCAACCTCCACAATTCCTGCAGCTTTGGTCGAGGGATTAAAAAAAGGGTGGGGGGGGGGGGGGGGTTTAGTTGCACACATTTGCAAATATATGTGGAAGCTGTACTGCCTCGTCAAGGCCCCTCTGTGTAGTATGGTTCCTAACTCTACCATCATGTAGTATGTAGCAATGGATAAATTAAGGGCAGGTATGCCTGGAGGTATCCCATTTCTCTTTAGCTAGTATGCATCGCATACTAGCTCATTATGAAATACTTACTTGTTTTGTTCTAAAACAATGCCCTGGATCGGCATCAGCCCGAGTACAGTGCAGACATATTCTACCGAAGTTACTTCTGGGTTCGCGGCTCCGGCGCTGTGATTGGCCCGGAACCGCGATGACATCACTCCCGCACATGCGGGGCGGGTGCCGCCGGTAACGGCACAGCTACTGAAGAAAAGGCACGAGCGGATATAGGGAATATCTCCTAAACAGTGCAAGTTTAGGAGATGTTCATGGTACCTACAGGTAAGCCTTATTATAGGCTTACAGTACCTGTAGGTAAAAGTGGTAGTAAAGGATTTAAAATCACTTTAACTACTTATCTACCAATATATGTTTTTGATGGCGAAGTGGTGGGCGGTTATTTCTGTAGTGCCATTAATAGGCAACACTGCAGAAATCATGTGGCGGCCAGAGAACCGAGCAGTCATTGGATGGCTCAGTTTATAGACACAGTGTTCAGAGCCGATCTGAGTGGCTCTGTACCATGTGATTGCTGTGATGATCAATCACAGTGATCACAGATATAATTAGTGCAGCATTTACATCTAAAAGACTTCTCCTTCCTCTTACAATGGAGGAAGAAGGAACTAATGTTCTAAATCAGAGGTGTCAAATGCAATATCATTAGGGGCCACATTAGCAGTATGGTTGCCCTCAAAGGGCTGGTTGTATCTGGGGTACGCTACAAACACAGTACAGAGTTCAGGATTATGCTATGTACAAAGTGCAGAGTTCAGGAGTTAGTTATGTACAGAGTGCAGGGTTAAGGGGTGCCCTGTGTACAGAGTGCAGAATTCAGAAGTGTGTTTGATACAGAGTGCAGGGTTTAAGGATGCACTATGTACAGGGTGCAGGGTTTAGGGGTGCACTATGTAGAGTGCAGAGTTCAGGAGTTTGTTTGATACAGAGTGTAGGGCTTAAGGGTACACTAAGTACAGAGTGCAAGGTTTAAGGGTCACTATGTACAGAGTTCAGGGATACCGCACTGTCGGCGGCTCTCTCTACTACCCATGTATTTCCCTCTGTTATACCTCCATCTGTAGGTGGCTCTGCCTCACCTTGTATGGAGATTGTTCTGGCTCTCACATTCTGGAGAGCTGTCCTTGCTATACCCGCTATGAGGGATCAGTTACATTCAGAAGCCACTGAAAACAAAGCTGTCCCTTGTAAACACAGAAGACTTCTCTGTGTACAAGTGACAGCGGGGAGTGGGAGCGAAGGGAGAGAGCCAGAGATGGCGGAGTGGAATTCCGTCATGTTTTGGCTGCAAAACTGGGCAGGAGGGCCACATGACAAGGCCTGGCAGGCCGGATTTGGCCTGCGGGCCTTGTATTTGACATTTATGTTCTAGATCAGGGATATGCAATTAGCGGACATCCAGCTGTTGCAAAACTACAAATCCCATCATGCCTCTGTCTCTGGGTGTCATGCTTATGGCTGGCAGATTCTTGCTATGCCTCATGGGAGTTGTAGTTCTGCAATGGCTGGAAGTCCACTAATTGCATATCCCTGTTCTAGATCATCGCCCGCAGATTCATGTAGATTGGGGATTGATTGTGGGATTGTTTGTTTACCCTTTCACCTCCCCATACCTCCCTTTACATCTGATTTACATCCAGTACATAACAAAATGACATTCAGAAAACAAAAGTACATTTGTTAGGTGGAGGTGGCATAGGCTTCTCCACAGAGAAGGTTTTTTTTTGGGACAGAATAGGCGATAAACTGGACTGGTTGGGGTAAGGAGTTCCAGGGGATTGGGGGCTCAGTAGAAGTCCAGAAAAAGAGCATGGCAGGAGGTAACAAGGGAGTTAGAGAGTAGGAGGTCTTCTTGGGAGGAATGAAGAGAACAATTTGGCTGGTAGTTTGGAACAAGGTACTTATGTAGCTGGGGGCCAAACTGTGGATAGCTTTGTAAGTTGTTAATATTTTAAATTGAATTTGTTGGGTGAGAGGAAGTCAATGGAGGGATTGGCGGATGATGGACTGAAGGAGAGATGTATGCCTATGTAAAGGTAATCCAATGAGGAGGGAGTGTGACATCATGGCAAGAGTATGATGCAACTCATTGGTGTTTGAATTATATAAGGGGTGGTTTTTGGTTGCACAATTTTATTTCATTTTCCTAACGAACACTTTTGCTCTGAAACATACAGTGGATATAAAAAGTCTACACACCCCCGTTAAAATGTCAGGTTTCTGAACTTTTTCCACCTATAATGTGACTTATAAACTGTACAACTCAGTTGAACAACAACCTGAAACCTTTTAGGTGGAGGGAAGTAAAACTAAAATAATATGGTTGCATAAGCTTTTACAGCACTCAGTCTTCAGCCATCTTCAGTCATCAGCATGGCACATCCTGACTTGGCAATATTTGCCCACTCTTCTTTGCAAAAACACTCCAAATCTGCCAGATTGTGAGGGCATCTCCTGTGCACAGCCCTCTTCCAATCACCCCACAGATTTTCAATCGGATTCAGGTCTGGGCCCCCGCTGGCCCATTCCAAAACTTTAGTCTTCTTCTGGTGAAGCCATTCCTTTGTGGATTTGGACATATGCTTTGGTTCATTGTTATAGATTAAGTTCCTCTTCATGTTCAGCTTTCTAGCAAGGTTTTGTGCCAATATTGACTGGTATTTGGAACTGTTCATCATTCCCTCCACCTTGACTAAGGCCCAGGCTCCAGCTGAAGAAAAACAGCCCCAAAAGCATGATGCTGCCACCACCGTGTTTCACGGTGGTTATGGTGTTTTTTTGGTGATGTGTAGTATTGTTTCTACGCCAAACATTTATTTTGGAACTATGGCCAAAAAGTTCAACCTTGGTTTGATCAGACCATAACACATGTTCTCACATGCTTTTGGGAGACTTCAGATGTGTTTTTGCAAAATTTAGTCGGACTTGGATGTTTTTCTTCATAAAAAAAGGCATTCATCTTGCCAATCTACCCCATAGTCCAGACATATGAAGAATATGGGAGATTGTTGTCACCTGTACCACACAGCCAGTACTTGCCAGATATTCCTGCAGCTCCTTTAATATTTCTGTAGGCCTCTTGGCAGCCTCCCCGACCAGTTTTCTTCTCGTCTTTTCATAAATTTTGGAGGGACATCCAGTTCTTGGTAATGTCCCTGTTGTGCCATATTTTCTCCACTTGATGATGACGACTGTCTTCATTGTGTTCCATGGTATATCTAATGCCTTGGAAATTCTTTTGTACCCTTCTCCTGACTGATACCTTTCAACAAGAAGATCCCTCTGATGCTTTGGAAGCTCTCTGTGGACCATGGCTTTTGCTGTAGCATGAGACTAAGGAAATGACAGGAAAGACCTACTAGAACAGCTGAACTTTATTTGGGGTTAATCAGAGGCACCTTAAATGATGGCAGGTGTGTACTGAGTTTGAATGTGCTTAATTCTGAACACAGCTACATCCCCAGTTATAAGAGGGCGTGCACACTTATGCAACCACATTATTATTATTTTTTTATTTTATTTTTACTCCCCCCCACAAAGATTTCAGGTTGTTTTTCTATTCAGAGCCGCACTCGATTTTGCACTCTCCAGTTTTAGTAAATTAACCCCAAAGATTAATGCTAACATATTTTTACACAAAATGCGACGCGCTGATTGGAGCACACAACATCAGCGACACTAGATTGCCTCCACCTCATGATCACAAGATGGAAAAAATTATTTCATAATGGGCTGCTTACCGAGTTTGTTCCTAGAATCTGGAGGTTTGGCTTTTCTGATTCCAAGAGTTTGGCCACCATCTTGAGAAAGCTCTCCACGAACAGGTTGATGCTCTGACAGTGACAGGCCATCAGGAGCTGGTCCAGGGCCTCCATGGCAATGCAGACATAGCTAAAAGAAGAAGATGAGGATGAATCATTATTAAAGAGGAACTGCAGTCTGCTCACATAATTTGTAATAAAAAAAACATCTTTGCCATTCTGAAGCTTCCCTCCAATCACTTTGCATATTATTTTATATATACAGTGAGGGGAAAAAAGTATTTGATCCCCTGCTGATTCTGTACATTTGCCCACTGACAAAGAAAGGATCAGTCTATAATTTTAATGGTAGGTTTATTTTAACAGTGAGAGACAGAATAACAACAAAAACATGCAGAAAAACGCATTTCTAAGAAGTTATGAATTGATTTGCATTTTAATGAGTGAAATAAGTATTTGATCCCCTATCAATCAGCAAGATTTCTGACTTTCGGGTGTCTTCTATACAGGTAAGGAGTTGATATTAGGAGCACTTAAGGCCGGGTTTACACTGGTGTGACAAACGCTCCGACATTGGGAGCTCATGTCGCAATACATGTGAAAATCAATGTTTCCCTATGGGAGCTGTCTTGACTGGTCTGACACATGTTGGTCCGACTCTGAAAATGCTCCCTCCACTACTTTGGTCCGACTTTGATCCTACTTCAGCCCTATGTCGACACGACGTTCTCTCCCGATGTAATCCCGTGTGCGCGGTGTGCAACGACTTATATAGGCATGGGGCGTGGTCACCGGGTGGTGTCATCCGGTGACCCGGCCCCCTTATGACGTCACCGCCCCATCATGCCTCGGGCGGTGATGCCATAAAGGGCGGGGTCACCGAATGACATCACACAGTGACCACGACCCATGCCTATATAAGTCGTTGTGTACAACGCAGACGGCATTACATCAGGAGAGAGTGTCTTGTCGACATCGGAAGAAGAGTAGAGGAAAGAAGATGACGGAGAAGACCGGGCCACCGCTAGCAAAGGAGCGGACAAAAGAGCAGAAGACACCGGAGCCTGGGAGAAGAACCGGAGAGCGCGGAGAGGAGGCCGGAGAGAGCGGAGAAGTCAGAAGAGACCCCCCCTCAAGTCGGAAGAGACCCCCGGAGCTGCCTAATAAATTACTTTAAAAATCGGTGTAGTGTGGTTTTTTATTGACACTTTTTTTCCCCAGGTGAATGGGTAGGGGTCATGACGTCACTTCCCGTTTACTCGGCTGTCAATGGCGCCGGTTTTAAAAATATATACGTATTCAGAATCGACGTTTTCGGCGATCTGAATACATTGAAGTGTAAAGGAGGGGTGGGGGGGTCTTTTAGACCCCCGATCCCTCCATAAAGAGTACCTGTCACCACCTATTACTGTCACAAGGGATGTTTACATTCCTTGTGACAGCAATAGAAGTGATCAAATTTATTTATTTATTTTTTTAAACAATTTAGTAATTTTAAAATAAATAAAATAAAAAAAAAAAAAAAAATTTTTTTTTTAAAGCGCCCGCCATCCCCGCGAGCTCGCGAAGCAAAGAAAACGCATACGGAAGTCGCGCCCGCGTATGTAAGCGGTGTTCAAATCACACATGTGAGGTATCGCCGCGATCGTCAGAGCGAGAGCAATAATTCTAGCACTAGACCTCCTCTGTAACGCTAACCTGGTAACCGGAAATTCTTTTTAAAGCGTCGCCTATTGAGATTTTTAGGTACCGTACTTTGTCATCAATCCACAAGTGCGTGCAATTATAAAGTGTGACATGTTTGGTATCTATTTACTCGGCGTAACATTATCTTTCACATTACGCAAAAAAATTGGGCTAATTTTACTGTTTTGTTTTTTTATTATTCATGAAAGTGTCCCCTTTCCCAAAAAGTTGCGTTTAAAACACCGCTGCGCAAATACCGTGTGACAAAAAATATTGCAACAATCGCCGTTTTATTCTCTAGAGTCTCTGCTAAAAAAATATATATAACGTTTGGGGGTTCCAAGTAATTTTCTAGCAAAAAATATGGATTTTAACTTGTAAACACCAAATGCCAAAAATAGGCTTAGTCATGAATGGGTTAAGGTATTTACTGGCTAAAAAAAAAGTTTTACTATCCAAAGTTAAAACAAGGGCAGAAGATTTAATAGATGGAAAGTTGAAAAAAAATGACCGCTTTAAGACAAAGGAACACATAGCTGCCAGGATTTTAAAATGACTTCCCAAAAGACAGGGAGAGATTTATCAATTCTGTAGCACAGCAAGACAATGCTAAAAAGGCCATAGGATAGATTATAGGAGAGATTTATTGTAATTAGGGAACTTTATTCATTAAATTCTAAAGTAGCACAGAAAAAAAAAATCACCCCCCTGACCAAATCCTCATTGTGTGTCTGTTTGTTGCTGACCTTTTCAACTGCAGCGAACCCTTAAAATAACTTTTAGGAATCAGGAAAGCCCTGCTAATATAAACTATATCTACAGCTTATGGAACATTGACATCATATACTAAACTATAATATACTAAACGCTCAGAGCTACTCTATAGAACAAAATTACTCTCATTAATAATATTGAAAGGAAACAGATAATAATGGTCAGAAAAGAAATGCAGACAGTGGAAATGATTAGTGTTCCCCACATTGTTGGTCAGTGGGAAAGTGTCCCCCCAGATTGGTGATCAGTGGGAGAAGAACCACCTTAAATTGGTGACATTTGATACAGGGGTCCATTACATTGCATTACATATCCCTCACACTGGTGGGAACAATGCTCCTTGCTTTGGTGGCCAGTCAACTTACATTGGGGATCATTACAACAGGGGCCTCATTACATTGGTGGTCAGTGGGAAGAATGCTCCTTACAGTGGAGGTCAGTGAGAAGAATGTCCCTTATATTGGTGATCATTTGGAAGAAAACACCTCACATTGGTGGTCAGTGGGAAAGCGTCCCCTCAGATTGGGGGTCAGTGGGAGAAGAACAACCTTAAATTGGTGGCATTGGATACAGAAGCCCATTACATTGGTGGTCAGTAGAAAGAATACCCCTTACACTGGTAGTCAGTGGGAAAAATGCTCCTTGCTTTGGTGGTCAGTTGGAGAAGAGTCACCTTACATTGGGGATAATTACAACAGGGACCTCATTACATTGGTGGTTAGTAGGAAGAATGCTCCGTACATTGAAGGTCAGTGAGAAGAATGTCCCTTCCATTGGTGATCATTTGGAAGATCACACCTTACAGTGGTGGTCAGTGGGAAAAATGCTTCTTACATTGGTGACTATTGGGAAGAATGCGCCTTATATTCATTTTTTACAATGCTCATTACATTACTCATCAGTGGGAAGAATGATGATTACATTGGTGGTCAGTGGGAAGAATAAAGCCGCGTACACACGGGCGGACTGTCTGGCCAACTAAGTCCGTCAGACAATCCGACGGACAGTCAGTCCTACTTTTGAATGAACGGACTTGACCACACACGATGAACAGACAGTCCGTTGAAAGCTTGCGCGATGACGTGTACAGCACGTACGACGGGACTAGAAATAGGACGTCCAATACTCAGCAATGCAACCTTCCGCCGTGTAAATCCTTTCTGAGCATGCGCCATACTTAGTCCGTCCAACTAGCCTACTCACGAGCGGACTGTCCGCTGAAACCAAAGTTGGACTGACAATATTACGGAAATTCCGAAAGACTTAGTCCGCCAGACTGTCCGCTGAAAAAGTCCACTGAAGCCCACACACGAGTGGACTGTCCGCTGAAATGTGTTTCGGCGGACTAAGTTGGACGGACAGTCCTCTCGTGTGTACGCGGCTTAATCCTAACAAAGGTTGTCAGTAGATAGAATGTTTTTACATTAGTGGTCAGTGGAAATAATGCTTTTTGCCTTAGTGGTCCATGGAGATAATGCTTATTATGTTTTTGGTTAGTTTGGTAGAATGTCCACTAACTACATTAGTGAACCGTGGGAAGCATGTCCCTTATATTGGCGGTCAGTGTGAAGAATACCCCCTCACACAGGGGAGTAACTATAGGGGGTGCAGCAGTCGCGACTGCAACCGGGCCCTGTGATGCAGGGGGCCCATGCAGCCCCCTCTACATATGGCTGGCAGCAGCATAGGCAGCTAAGGGTACCAGTGCACCATGCACACGGGTGGCTGGAGGTGGAGGGTGACTAGCAGAGCTCCATGCTCGACTATCGCACTGGCTGCTCTTTAGTTGTGCATTCCCTGCGAGACCTGTGTCCTCGGCCGGCTCCTCAGAGTACCCCTCTCCTGCTCCATGCATTGCCGCTCAGTCCGATGTCTGCAACTTCATCTGCCCTGGAGAAAAGGACCTCATCTCTTCTGGGGACGGGGACCCCATCCTGCCTAGGGACAGTCCCCCAATGGGGCACCTAAAAATAAAAAAAAATAAATAAAAAAAAACTACTGATACCAGTGGTGGAACTACAGGGCTCACAAAGGTCATACCTGTGACCACGCCCTGGAGTTCCACCGCCGGGCTCGGAGGGAAGGGCCCTGGCTGGGGTTCAGGGGGGCCCTTCATGGTTTCTTGCATTGGGGCCTTGGAGGTTCTAGTTACGGCACTGCCCTCACATATTGCTGAAAAAGGTCATTGTCAGTGGTCACCTATCTAAAAGGAAGAAATTGCTAATTTCTGGAGGAAACCCCGGTTGAGAAAGGCTGGACTACAGTGAAATTCTGTTTTATCCACAGTAGTAATTCTGACAGAGACTTGTGCAAATGTCTCAATTGACTGCCTAGAATTATGGGAGCAGGGGTAACAAATACACTGTCTCAAAGACTTTACTAACTGATTTACATTCAATTCTGTCACTAATTTGTTTGATGTCCCTCGGGGTGTACCTGTAGCAACACATTTTTTCACTTTTGGATACGTGAGGAAATGGTGAAAACCCATCATTATTTCCTCTTGTTGCCAACTGTGGAGTTGTGAACTACAGAACACCCCCCCCCCCCCCCCGCCCCCCTCTATGTTACAGAGATGAGTACAAGAGGAGGTGTTCTGAAGTCCTAACACTCTTGTCCAAGGATGACCCCGCACCTGCTCCTTAGATACAGTACAGCGAATGAGCATTGTCACCCTAGGATGGGAAAGGCGTTACTGGCAGGTAAAATTAAAAGTAAAAAAGCCTAGGGGAAAAAAATGCAGATAACTCATCTAAGAACTGGTAAGCTGCAATATATTATATTATTTAGAAATGAATGGACCGCCTTAACACGCTGCATTGGGCCGCACAGGTATGAAGGGCCCCAAGACCCCATAGCCTACTATTGCTGAACATCAGATGTCGGGCTGTGCCTGGAGTTGCTGAAGGCTGCATTCCTTTCCAGTTCAATTCAGAATAGAGAGCTTGGCGCATGGGGGTGAGATGTTGTTGGGGAGCTGCCAAAGAAAATAACTGCAACATATTGTTGCTTGTGCCAAATTGCATTGACTGCCACTGTTGGTTACCAGTTACTACCTTGAATTCAATCAGGAATACATTTAGCCAGGCTGCAGAGAATGTTAGCAGGCCTTACAACCTACTATAAAACAGTTGGCAAAACTGATGTATGAAGTCCTGTGGGTTCTTATTAAGGCCGTGTGAAGTGCATTACTGGGAGCCTAATTTATAGGGCATGAATGGGTACTAAAATGAGATTGAACTATGCATATGTCCGTTCCTAAACCTATAAAAAAAATGGAAAACACCTCACCAAAACCACGGGTGACAGTATGGTGAAAGCTCTGAGGGATAATACATATCTAGAGAGACTGCAGGAACTTCATATGTAAAGTCTCAAGAAAAGAAGGAGGGGGGGCATGATTAAATCCTTTATAAAAGACGTGGGGGGCGCTTATTTAGGATGATTAAAAAATGTGCTTACCACGTGGACTGGCAGTGGAGAAAATGGATAGAATTCTGGGGTGCATCACTAGGAGGATCACCAGCAGAAAGAAGGAGGTCCTGATAACTCTATATAAATGTTTAATATCACTAAAGGGATCACCAGCAGGAGGAAGGAGGTCCTGATTCCTCTATATACAGTATCTCACAAAATTTTCTTCTATCTTTTATGTGACAACACTGAAGAAATGACACTTTGCTACAATGTAAAGTAGTGAGTGTACAGCTTGTATAACAGTGTAAATTTGCTGTCCCCTCAAAATAACTCAACACACAGCCATTAATGTCTAAGGCCGCGTACACACGCGCGGACTGTTCGCCCAACTTTGTCCGTCAAACAGTTTCGGCAAACAGTCCGCTCAAACTTAGCATGGACGGACATGGCCACACACGACGGACGAACAGTTTGCTGAAACCGTGCGCGATGACGTGAACGGCACGTACGACGGGACGAAAAATACGACGTCCTATACACTGCATTATAACTTTCGGCGTGAAAATCCTTTCTGAGCATGCGCGCAACTTTGTTTGACGAACAAGCCTACACACGAGCGGACTGTTCGCTGAAACAAGGTTTCAGCGGACAGTTTTTCGGAAATTCCGAAAAACCTTGTCCGTCAAACTGTCCGCTGAAACTGTCCGCTGAAAGCCCACACACGAGCGGACTGTCCGCCCAAACACTGTTCAGCGGACAAAGTTGGGCGAACAGTCCGCCCGTGTGTACGCGGCCTAAACCACTGTCAACAAAAGTGAGTACACCACTAAGTGAAAATGTCCAAATTGGGCCCAATTAGCCATTCTCCCTCCTCAATGTCATGTGACTCGTTAGTGTTACAAGGTCTCAGGTGTGCTAAATTTGGTTTTATCGCTCTCACTCTCTCATGCTGGTCACTGGAAGTTCAACATGGCCCCTCATGGCAAAGAACTCTCTGAGGATCTGAAAAAAAAGAATTGTTGCTCTACATAAAGATGGCCTAGGATATAAGAAGATTGCCAAGACCCTGAAACTGAGCTGCAGCACGGTGGCCGAGACCATATTGCGGTTTAACAGGACATGTTCACCTCAGAACAGGCCTCGCCATGGTCGACCAAAGAAGTTGAGTGCACGTGCTCAGCGTCATATCCAGAGGTTGTCTTTGGGAAATAGATGTATGAGTGCTGCCAGCATTGCTGCAGAGGTTGAAGGGGTGGGGGGTCAAATTGGTCTACATGGCTGTCCCAGAAGGAAGCCTCTTCTAAAGGTTATGCACAAGAAAGCCTGCAAACAGTTTGCTGAAGACAAGCAGACTAAGGACATGGATTACTGGAACCATGTCCTGTGGTCTGATGAGACCAAGATAAACTTATTTGGTTCAGATGGTGTCAAGCGTGTGTGGCGGCAACCAGGTGAGGAGTACATAGACAAGTGTATCTTGCCTACAGTCAAGCATGATGGTGGGAGTGTCATGGTCTGGGGCTGAATTAGTGCTGCCGGCACTGGGGAGCTACAGATCATTGAGGTAACCATGAATGCCAACATGTACTGTGACATACTGAAGCAGAGCATGATCCCCTCCCTTCAGAGACTGGGCCGCAGGGCAGTATTCCAACATGATAACAATCCCAAACACACCTCCAAGATGAACACGACCTTGCTTAACTAGCTGAGGGTAAAGGTGATGCAAGTCAAGCATGTCTCCAGACCTAAACCCTATTGAGCATCTGTTGGGCATCCTCAAACAGGAAGGTGGAGGAGCGCAAGGTTTCTAACATCCACCAGCTCTGTGATGTTGTCATGGAGGAGTGGAAGAGGACTTCGGTGGCAACCTGTGAAGCTCTGGTGAACTTCATGTCCAAGAGTGTTAAGGGAGTGCTAGAAAATAATGGTGGCCATACAACATATTGACACTTTGGGCCCAATTTGGACATTTTTACTTAGGGATGTACTCACTTTTGTCACCAGAGATTTAGACCTTAATGGCTGTGTGTTAAGCTATTTTGAGGGGACAGCAAATTTACACTGTTATACAAGCTGTACACTCACTACTTTACATTGTAGAAAAGTGTAATTTCTTCAGTGTTGTCACATGAAAATATATAATAAACTATTTAAAAAAAATGTGAGGGGTGTACTCACTTTTGGGAGATACCGTTGATCTCTATATCAGTAGAGAGATCTTCAGCAGGAAAAAGGAAGTCCTAATTCCTCTATATAGATCTTTATATTATTAGACAGATCACCAGCAGGAGGAAGGTGGTCCTGATTCCTCTATATAGATCTTTATATCACTAGAGGGATCTCCATCAGCGAGAACAAGGTCCTGGCTCCTCTATATATAGCTTTATATCACTAGAGGGATCACCAGCAGTAAGAAGGAGGTCCTGATTTCCCTATATAGATTTTTATATCACTAGAGGGGTCACCAGCAGGAGGAAGGAGGTCCTGATTTCCCTATATAGATTTTTATATCACTAGAGGGGTCAGCAGGAGGAAGGAAGTCCTGATTCCTCTATATAGATCTTCATAACAATAGAGGGATCTCCAGCAAGAGGAAGGAGGTCCTGATTCCTCTATATAGATCTTTAGTTATCACTAGAGGGGTCACCAACAGGAGCAAGGAGGTCCTGATTCCCCTACATAGACCTTTAGTTAGACCTCATGTAGAATACTATGTCCAGTTCTGAAACCCCCGCTTAACAAAGGATATGAATAAGACAGAATGAGTCCAGATTTCAGAGATGGGCAACAAAAATGGTGAAAGGTCCGAGGGATAAATTAATATGACGAGAGACCGCAAGGACTTTGTATGTAAGGCCCCTTTCACACGGGATGGAACAGTAATGATCCGCCCCGTGATGATCCGCTCGCTCAGCGGGGATTGCTCTGTTGTCCCCACTGAGCCGGCGGTGGACAGGGCGGTCTCTGCACACTGTGCAGGGACTGCCCTGTCAGCTCTCCGTTCTCCTTTATGGGGATCAGATGAGCACGGACCGTCTGTCCTTGTTTATCCGATCTGCTCTGCAGACGGATAGAAAAATAGGATTTTCCTGCGTCTGCAGAATCGGACAATTGCGGAGGCGGACGATAACGGGTGTCTGCGGATGTTCATCCGCAGACACCCGCTATCCCATAGGGATGCATGTATGTCCGTATTTAATCCGCAAACGGATGGATGAAATACGGACATACCGTCCGCATGTGTGAAAGGGGCCTAAGGTTTGAGAAAAGAAAGAAAAAGTAAGACAAGACTGAAATCTTTAAACACATAAAGGGAAATCTTTAAACACATAAAGGGTACTATGAATAAGGTTTAGGAGAACAATATTTTCAGTATGAAGCTGACATTAAGAACACAGGGACAAGATCTCAAACTAGCAGAAGGGAAGTCTAAAACTAACCTTAGAAAGTATTATTTTATCGAAAGAGGGAGTCTGTAAAAGTGAGGTCTATGCTCACATGAAAAGGTTAAAAAAATGGGAGGGGGGGGGGGCGGGAACTCAATAGACCATTTAGCCTTTTTTTTGCCATCACTCTTCTATGTTTCACTACACAATCTCATTAAACGATCTATATCTAAAACACATTTAAATGTTGAATACTAGGGCACTCTCATCCTCAGAAGCAATGTATGTAACCAGGTATTGATTGTTTTGTCACCAGTGAAATTATAAAACGCAATTAAAATGCATTTGTGGGTCATAGAAAGCTTACAGAATGCACAAAAATCAATTTTTGACAATTTTAGCAAATACATTCTTTCCCAAAGCAAAGCACATTGCCTGCATTTGTTAAAAGAATAGATTTAATTTATAAAAAAAATATATATATAAATGTGAAATACAGCTTAAACCATGTTATCTTCCTACAATACAAAATTGCTAAAAATATCACTTTGTATTGTACTTATAGTGCCTTGAAAAATAATTCATACCCCTTGAAATTTCCCACATTTTGTCATGTTACAACCAAAAACTTATTTTATTGGGATTTTATGTGATAGACCAACACAAAAGTGGCACATAATTCTGAAGTGGAAGGAAAATGATAAATGGTTTTCAAACATTTTTACAAATAAATATCTGAAAAGTGTGGCGTGAATTTGTATTCAGCCCCCTTTACTCTGATACCCCCTAACTAAAATCTAGTGGAAACAATTGCCTTCTTAGTAAAAATAGTAAATAGAATCCACCTGTGTGTAATTTAATCTCAGTATAAATAGAGCTGCTTGGTGAAGCTCTCAGGGATGTGTTATGCCGCGTACACACGATCCGGCGGACCAGGGTCCTTTGGACAATTTGCCCGTGTGTGGGCTAGTCTGCCGGACATTTTGAAATGAACGGACTTGCCCACACACGGAGTAAAGTCCGTTAATTTTGAACGTGGCTCCAAAAAGAAAAACCACAGGTTTTTAACCCCTCTGGCGGTAATCCCGAGTCTGGCTCGGGGTGGAATTTCAGTACCATAAGCAGTAACACCGAGCCAGACTCGGGATCGCATTGCAGGATACAGGGAAAGTTACTTACCTTATCCCCTGGATCCTGCGATGTCCTCCCCGCTGTGTGTGCGAGCCGTCCTCCGCTCGATTCACACAGTGACCGACTGCCGATGAGCTCCGTTCCCTGCGACGTTACGATGCACGGGAGCGGAGATCGGCGCCAAATTAAAAAAAGTAAAAACACACAATACACATACAGATTACAGTACTGTATAAAAAAAATGACACACCCCCTTTGTCCCTAGTGGTCTGTGCAGTGCCCTGCATGTAGTTTTATATTATAAATACTGTTTTTTCTGCCTGGAATTTGGAGATTGTCCATAGCCACCAAAAAGTGTCCCTTTATGTCAAAAGTGGTTATAGTCCATCTAGAAAACAGTGATAATAAATTATAATCACTTGCAGAATTGAGGGAAATTCGTCATCAAACACTAAATCTAATGACAGCGACAATTCTGCAACTGAGCAAGTTTCAGTGTTTTTGATTTGATTACATTATTGAATATTTTTTATTATTATTATATTATTATTTGTTATTATTATTTATAGTTATTTATTATATTATAATTTATGATTTTGTGTTTCAAACTACTATCATACCCGGGATGAGTTATTCCTAAGAATTTCAGGCCTACAATATAAAACGGCAAATTTCCATGCAAAATAATGGTACCGCTTTCAGCACCTAAAATCAGAAATAATCATACTGCCAGGGAGGTTAAAGTGCTTTATTAGACAGCTCCGGGGGTCTTCTTCCGTCTTCATGGGGTCTTCTTGCCGGGCTCCTCTGCTATCTTCTGCTCTTTTGCTAGCTCTTTTACTAGCAGAGGAGCCCGGCTTTCTCCTTCGTCGCCACCGCCGCCGTCCAGGGGTTTTCTTCCGACTTCGGGGGTCTTATTCCAACTTCGGGGGTCTTGCCCACTCTTCGGTTCTTCTTGCCGGGCCTCCGCTTTCTTCTTCCTTCTTCTTAACTAGCGTTGGCCCAGTCTTGTCGCTGTCGCCGCCGCCGTCTTCTTATTCTTCTTTCCGATGTTGACATGATGCTCTCTCCAGCCTTAATGGGACGCATTGTGTGGCGACTTATATATGGATAAGGGGCGGGGTCATCGGGTGATGTCGCATGGTGACCCCACCTCTTATGATGTCTCAGCCCCAGGGAATGCTGGGACTGTGACATAATAAGGGGCGGGGTCACCATGTGACATCACATGGTGACCCCGCCCCTTATCCCTATATAAGTCGCCAGACAACGCGTCCCTGTCATTAAGGCTGGAGAGAGAGCATCATGTTACCATTGGAAGGAAGAAGAAGAAGAGGAGAAGAAGAAGAAGAAGACGGCGGCAGCGACAAGACCAGACCAGCGCTAGTTAAAGAGCTGGAAGTAGAAAGCAGAGGCCCGGCAAGAAGAACCGAAGAGCGGGACAAGGCCGCCGAAGTCGGAAGAAGACCCACGGACGGCGGCGGCGACGAAGGAGAAAGTCGAGCTGCTCCGCTAGTAAAAGAGCTAGCAAAAGAGCAGAAGCCCAGCGAGAAGACCCCATGAAGACGGAAGAAGACCCCCGCAGCTGTCTAATAAAGTACTTTAAAAACCTGTGTTGTGTTTTTTTTTTTATGTACACTTTTTTCTCAGGTGAATGGGTAGGGGTACATCGTACCCCATACTCATTCACATAGGGTAGGGGGCCAGAATCTGGGGGCCCCCTTATTAAAGGGGGCTCCCGGATTCTGATAAGCCCCCCGCCCGCAGACCCCAACAACCAATGGCCAGGGTTGTCGGGAAGAGGCCCTTGTCCTCATCAAGATGGCCCCCCCTTTCCCAAAGCACCCCCCCATGTTGAGGGCACACGGTCTGGTACGGCTCAGGAGGGGGGCGCTCACTCGTCCCCACCCCCTTTCCTGACCGGCGGGGCTGCATGCTCGGATAAGGGTCTGCTATGGACTTTGGGGGGGGGGAACCCCCACGCAGTTTTTTCAGCATAGGGGTTCCCCTTTAAATCCATACCAGGTGACGGGGCTATCGAGGTGTCAATCTCATCGATGGAGGCGGCGACATTGACTTCCTTCACTAGTTCCATCTACCTGGAGCCATGTTCAAAATGAACGGACTTTACGCAGTCCCCCGCCATAGTCCGCCGGAAAAGTCCGGTCGTGTGTGTGCAGGTCCGCTCGTTCGGCAAGTCCAGTGGGTTGTCCTAGTCTGATCGCGTGTACGTGGCATTAGAAAACCTCAGTGAACAAACAGCATCATGCGAAAGTGAAGGAACACACCAGACCGGTCAGGGATAAAGTTGTGGAGAAGATTGAAGTAGGGTTAGGTTATAAAAAAATATCCCAAGCTTTGAACATCTCACAGAGAACTGTTCAATCCATCATCCGAAAATGGAAAGACTATGGCACAACTGCAAACCTATGAAAAAATATGCACTATACCAAAGAGAGGGCACAGTGCTGAGTGCCACATAGAAAGAGCCCAGGGAAATAATACCATGAATTTATATAGTATATTCATTTATTTATTTATTGAAAAAAAAAAAAAACGAGTATGACCAAATACCATAAAAAATAACAGAGATCCCACATCTAACATCATGTAGACAACGTTGTCTGGGACCAAAGACAAACACACATAAAAACATGAAACCAAGCATAAGACAGCACCCAAGCAAAAAATATATATAACAAAAGAGCACTATGAATGAGTGCCAATTGAGATGGCTGTACCACCAGCCAGACAGTCCTACTAGTAAAAATACAAGCAATAGCCTTGCAAAAATGAAAAAAGAGGAAAGAATCCAAAAAAACAAAAACACACATCTGTGGCTGGAAGAGATACCACTAATATGCAACAGTCCTGGAGATGAGGGAAGGGCAAAGGACAGGAGTGAACATGGGAGACCTATGTGTTCGATCATATGTCAGTATTACATTGTATATCCCTGTACATTGCAATCATTCAGGTGCTTATCTAATAGTTTTTTTGGAACTATCTATGCTCCCCACTGAGACCACTGCATGTGGAAGGGAATTCCACATCCTTGCCATTCTTACAGTAAAGAACCCTCTACATAGTTTAAGGTTAAACCTTTTCTTCTAATTTTAATGAGTGGCAACGTGTCTTGTTAAACTCCCTTCTGCTAAAAAGTCTTATCCCTATTGTGGGGTCAATAGTTACCCTAATACAATAGAAAATATGTGGAGGGAGCTGAAAGTTCGAGTTACCAAACGTCAGCCTCAAAACTTTAATGACTTGGAGAGAATCTGCCAAGAGGAGTGGGACAAAATCCCTCCTGAGATGTGAGAAAACCTGGTGGCCACCTACAAGAAACGTCTGACCTCTGCGATTGCCAACAAGGGTTTTGCCACCAAGTACTAAGTCATGTTTTGCGAAGAGGTCAAATATTTATTTCACTCATTTAAATGCAAAATAGGAGAAATCAGCCCATGGCGGACTCAAGGCAAAACTGAACTGCTGGTCTATGGGCCAGATACATCAGACTTAAATATGACTCATACTTACAAATGAGGAAGAGAACACAAAGTGAGAGTAAACCTACTCTTAGGAAGGGAAATTCACTTCTGTAAGCCCTTGTACACATGGTCGGACATTCCGATGGAAGATGTCCGATCGGACCGTGTTGTCGGATAATCCGACCGTATGTGGGCTTCATCTGACTTTTTCCGTCGGAATGTCCGACCAACAAAGTTTGAGAGCTGGATATAAAAATTTTCCGACAACATGATCCGATCGGACTTTGTTCTATCGTTTGTAGAGAATTCCGATCGGACAAAGTGCCACACATGCTCAGATCAAATTCCTAGACCAAAGCTATTGGCTACTAGCCTGAACGTAGTCCCGTCGTAACGAAATAACATCACCACGTTCTGAACGACCGGATTGTCCGACAACTTTGTCCGACTGTGTGTATGCAACACCAGTTTTGGACAAAATCCGTCAGACAAAATCCTACGGATTTTGTTGTCGGAATGTTCGACCGTGTGTACAAGGGCTGTACAAGAGTTATCATAGGAAAAGGAGTCTCCACTGAAGCTTTATCACCTATCCTTGTTTCCAGGACAACCCACATTTTTCAAAATCCAATTGTCACAGGAACAGAAAGTGAGGTGGAATCTTCTGAACAGGGGCACAGACAGCAAAACAAACATTACAGGGATTTTTAACCCTTCCCTATGCTATCCAAAAAACATAAAAATTATTTGTTGGAGTTACCCTTAAAATTTACCTGTTCCAACTTGCATACAAATTCAATTTAAAGCAGAGTTCCACCCAAAAATGGAACTTCCGCTTTCATTTGCTGGTGATCCCCTGACTTGCCACATTTGGGGGGGGGGGGGGGGGGCATGTACTCTGTTTTTACAGGCATGCAGATTCCACTTCCTCCCCCGGCGCTTCGGTGCTGGAAGGAAAATTACATCTGCCCTCTCCCTCCCTGCAATCTTCTGGGACACGTCACAGGTCCCAGAAGATTGCCCAGCCATTCACAGAACGCAGTGCGGCTCACGCATGTGCAGTGCATGCCTGGCTTTGTCGCCCAGTTAGAATGCCAGCACCACGGAGAGGAGGTGGAGAGGAGCGGGGCTCCGTACACCTGCATCACTGTACCGTGGGACAGGTGAGCGACCGATTATTAGAAGATAGCTGCTACACTTTTTGTAGCTGCTGACTTTAAAACGGGTGGAACTCCGCTTCAAGAACAAACCTGCACAACCTATCTTGTTTGTAACCCAGGTCTGCCTGCATAGAGTGTAGTCTGTAGCTGTGTAGCAGTATGTCCAGAGTAAGGCCTGGTTCACACCTATGCATTTTCTGTTGCTTTTTGTAGAAACGCACTATAGACCATTTAACATGGTTTACTATGGGGCACGTTCACATCTATGCCTTTTTTTTTAAGCTGCTGCATTTTGGAAAAGGTCAGGGGCTTTTTTAAATGCAAAACCGTGCGTTTTTGGTTCAATAGACTTCAATGGAGAAACTGCAGAAAAGCATATAGGGCATTTTTTGCAGTGATTTTTCCACGTTTTGCATTTTTTCATCTGCCCAACAAATTGGCCAAAAAAAGCATAAAAAAAATGCAAAATCCCACAAAAAACAGGAAAAACCCAAAACGCACAGTAGAAACAGATCAGGTGTGAAGCAGGCCTATAGCGGTGGCTGAAGCAGTTAGCAAAGTGGCGGTGTCACAAGCTTCCATTGACGGCATGACTTTTGGGAAATTCTCTTCTTCCTTACCAACAGGTGAACAAATATAATTCCCAGATGACCAACAGAATGGATGCATTGGGTGTTTACAGTAATGCCTGGGTGAGCTGGAGCCTTGAGCAGGTGGGATAAGAGCTCAGAATTTTCAAGTATTCATGATTCAGTATAAAATGACCAGTCGTGTTTGTATTATAAAAGAGTTCCAAACCCACGCAAATCAATGCCCTTGATTTGTAATACCTTTATAAAGGATATAGGGTCTGGGATCAAAAGTAACATTTCTGTCTCTGCAGATGACACTAAGCTATGCAGTAGAATAACGTCCTTACAGGATGTCTCCAATTTACAAGCCGACCTCAATGCTCTGTCTAATTGGGCGACAATGTGGCAGATGAAGTTTAATGTTGATAAATGTAAAGTTATGCACTTGGGGGCTAAGAATATGCAGGGCCGTTTTTAAGGCAGGGCAAAAGGGGCAGCTGCCCTGGGCCCTGTCATTGTTGTGGGGCCCAAAGAAGCTGCCTCATACTTGCCAACTATCCCAGTTTAAAGTTCTGCCATCCCTTGAGGTTTTAGTCCCATGCTGTGCCCTGATATCTCAGTGTAAAGTTCTGTTACTAATGCTACCCAGCTCTGCCCTATTGTTGTGTACAGATGACTCACCTGCAGACCCTGTGTTTATATGTAAATACCAACATTGATATGTAAATCGTGATGACATTCATATGTAAATAGAGGCAGGCCGGCAGGATTCATATGTAAATAGGGGCGGTATTCATATGTATATCATGCCGCCCTGTGATCATATCCACCATCACCTATACTGAATGCTGCCCACTGGGGAGGTGAAGGGGCATGCTTGAAAGTCTGCACTGCACTGCCACTGAGCCCAGGAATCCTAGGATATCTAGGAGTTTAGTGTTTATTAATGGGCCCCCTATTCTCCCCAGTCCATGGTGTGCCGGCAGTGAGGAGATGATGTGCTATAACCTCTAGCAACCAATCATTAAGCACTAATGATGTGCAGTAACTTATAGCAACCAATCAATGAGCAGTATTGATGTACAGTAATTTCTAGCAACCAATCAACAAGCATAAATAGCAACCAGTCAGTGAGTGGTAATAATACACTGTAACCTCTGGCAACCAAAAGCAATGCTGCCTGATCTGATTCAGTAAACTGATTTTAAGTCTTGCTGCTTTTTATTACATGTCTCAAAGCAGGTGGAGAGCATGGGGGGGCCCAAAAAAAATGTATGCCCAGGGTCCAATCAATATTAAAGATGGCCCTGAGAATATGCATGCATCATACATACTAGGGGGAGTACAACTGCGGGAATCCGTTGTGGAGAAAGATCTGGGGGTTCTGGTAGATCATAAGCTCAATAATAACATGCAATGCCAAGCTGTGGTTTCCAAAGCGAGCAAAGTGCTTTCTTGTATTAACCACTTGCCGCCCGCCCTATAACAAAACGACGGTGGCAAAGTGGTTTCATAATCCTGACCGGACGTCATATGACGTGATCAGGATTTTGAGCCGCTGCTCGCCCCCGGGGGCACGCATCGCGGCGATCGTTGTTGCGGGGTGTCAGTCTGACACCCCGCAACTACGATCTCGGTAAAGAGTCTCCGACTGAGACTCTTTACCATGTAATCAGCCGTGTCCAATCACGGCTGATCACAGTGTAAATAGGAAGAGCCAGTGATCGGCTTTTCCTCACTCGCGTCTGTCAGACACGAGTAGAGGAGAGCCGATTGGCTGCTCCTCTGACAGGGGGGGTCTGTGCTGATCGATTATCAGTGCAGCCCCCCTGAGGATGCCCACACTGGACCACCAAGGATGCCACCAGACCACCATGGATGCCCAGGACAAGGTATGCCACCCTAGACCACCAGGGATTCCAGTCAGTGCCACAATGGATGCCAATCAGTGCCCACAATGGGCATCACTGATTGGCATGCATTATTGTTTGGCACTTATTGGCATCCATTAGTACAGTATATTATAATACAATGCCGCCTATCAGTTCCCATCTGTGCCGCCTATCAGTGCCCATCCATGCTGCCTACCCATGACCATCTGTGCCGCCTACCCATGCCCACCTGTGCCGCCTACCCATGCCCACCTGTGCCGCCTATCCATGCCCATCTGTGCCGCCCATCCATGCCAATCTGTGCCAGCTATCAGTGGCAATTTGTGCCACCTATCAGTGCCCATCCGTGTCACCCATCAGTGCCACCTATCAGTGCCGCCTATCAGTGTCACATATCAGTGTCCATCAATGCCACCTCATCAGTGCCACTTCATTGGTGTCACCTCATCGGTGCCCATCAGTGCCGCCTTATCATTGCCCATCAGTGTAACCCCATCAGTGCCCATCAGTGAAGGAGAAAACGTACTTATTTACAAAGTTTTGAAACAAACAAAAAAAACATTTTTTTTTTCAAAATTTTCGGTATTTTTTTATTTGTTTAGCAAAAAATAAAAACCGCAGAGGTGATCAAATGCCACCAAAAGAAATCTCTATTTGTGGGAAAAAATGATAAAAATTTCATTTGGGTACAGTGTTGCATGACCGCGCAATTGTCACTCAAAGTGCGACAGCACTGAAAGCTCAAAATTGGTCTGGGCAGGAAGGTGTTTAAGTGCCCTGTATTGAAGTGGTTAAGAGAGGTATGGACGCCAGAGAGAGATATATAATTTTGTCCCTTTGCAAATTTTAGTAAGATCTCATCTGAATATGCAGTTCAGTTTTGAGCACCAGTTCTGATAAAGGATATCGGGGAACTGGAGAAAGTGCAGAGAAGGGCAACCAAACTGATAAGAGGCATGGAAGAACTCAGCTATGAGGAAAGATTAGAGGAACTGAATTTATTCACTCTTGAGAAGAGGAGATTAAGGGGGATATGAGCACCATGTACAAATATATAAGGGGTCTGAAGTAACTGACCAATTCACTCTATTCTTATCAGTTACGTATTCCTTTGTTTAGTCCCTATAGTTTAGCTATCACTCAATATGCTAAGCACATGTTATTGGTAATATCACAATGCTATCACCCTTGGCTATGAAATCAATACACGTTTAAGGTCAATTAAATCTCATTTATTTCCCAAGGAAATAAGGAAAATGTGCATCAAGTATCAATCAAAGTTACAATAATATACATCGCATACAATCACAGTGCAATCTAAGCCATACTTATCCGACCTTCGCAGCCACACCTCATGACTGGGTCTCCTGATGGAATACAGAGGGGCAGAGCTCAGGTCACAACCCTTTTTGTCAAACATACTTCAGCCATACCACACCCCATAGCCCATCCTACTCTTTCCCATAGACCAATCAGCGTCTCTGGGGCGTCTCCTCCCCCAGGCTACCAGTCCTGCCATACTTGGCCTCTGGGGGCAGTGTTTGCCCATAATTGCAACTGCTCCGACTGGATTGCTATCTCGTGGCCTGATCTCGGACGCCCCACCAACTGTCCCTCTGTTCTTGCAGACAAGCCGGCGCCATATCCTCTTTGAAGTTCCGTACATTCCAGGTGGGCTGAATAGAAACTCATCCTGCTATTCAAGTTGTGTCACATTCCTTGTTTTCACACATATGACACTGCCTGGCATCACTATGGCTGAGTTCGGCTGTACAAACAGCTGTGTAGATGTATAATAATAATTCCTGTCTGATTCCAACATATGCCGCTTTGCGCCTAAACACGGCGCATACCACCCTTCTTCAGACACGGCTCCTTTTGAACAGTCCATAACTGTCTTAACGTGTGTGGTTCCCCAACATGTGCTTCCGAACCAGTACCTGTGGCACAGTCCTTAGCTTGTGTAACGCGTGGTTGTTTCCAACGAGCGCTCCAGAGACATCTCTTATGGAACAGTACACAAGTGTCTTACCACGTTGTGTTTTCAACGTGTGCAGAAACAGGTCCTATGGAGCAGTCCATAATTGTTTCACCACGTGATGTTTCCCAACACGTGCCGCTTTGCCACTGAGTGACACATCTCCACCATTCTTCAGCGACAGCTTCCATGTCACCATTCTGCATCTTGGGTATCTTCAGGATGGCAGTACAGGCAAGGGGTGCCCATTCATTCACCATTCACCAGCACCCATTCAGAGCGACATATCACCCAGCTTTCAGACCCAGAGTCTTGAGGAGGGCCTTTACTAGCCTACAATACCCGTAGGTCACATTCTACCGCAAACATAAATCAACTTATTACCATAATATGTATACATATATATGTATTACGCACCCCGCTCCCAACCTCCTATAACCTTTTACTGTAACTATGGGTCGGGATTAGGCAGGCTTGCTCGCAGCGGCGTTGCAGGGCTCTGACTTGGCAGCAATGTCTCCAATTTGTACACAGAGAGCTCACCGTCAAATCGTCCCTCAACTTGCATAGACAAATGGGAGACCCTTCTAGATAAATATCGCTTAACTACACATATAAGTTTACAACAATTACCAAACCCACACAATTCCACCCCTGTACCTGGATTTCAGAGATCATGCCCATTGTGTACCATGCACCTCTACCTACGGTTAGGTTCAAGGAACCCTCGAGTCCCATGACTAACACTACACCGGTATTCTTTAGGACAAAGAAACAAAACTCGCCTATGTCCTAAATAATACCTGGGTGCCTTCTTCCCAGCAATGACCTCTCCATCCAGAATACAGAGAGAAATAACTTCCCAACATTACTCGTTCATCCCCATGTATTGATCTAGCCTACAAAGGACATCATGGTCATGCTTCCGACAAAGGGAAATATCAACCTGCCTCCAGCGTTTATCTTCTCTGATCACATGTGTGATATAGCCTCAAATGCAACAAGATAGAGTCCCCAGTCAGTAAGCCCATTGATGCCACCAAATATACAGACCAAGTCTGCACTTCTGTATATGAGAACATACAGCATAACACATTTCACAATCCAACTTAGTACCACCCATACAGGCATTCGACCACTATTTTGGATTAGTGTAAGCAACGTGTTTTGGCAAAATCTTACTGAGCGGTGACGCTAACTCATCAGGCCACTGCCCCTCATACAGAGACGGTATAATCAGCTTGATGTTGGCTGATATTTCCACCTGCCACAGAGTGCGCGCCAGAGACAATGACAGGTTTCTGTCTTCCCTACCAACCTCTCAACATGGTTGACAAAATCCGGAGCCACTCTAACCTGAGTGTTTCTGTGATTTCATTGAATGTTATCAAGGATACCACCAATCTCCCGGGGTAACAAAGTCACGCTCCTTCTCTGAAGCTATGGCTGTGAGTTTGTTCCTCAGGAGGCTGATGTCCCCTCCATTAACACCCATCCCAGCTATTGTTCCCCCCCAATATAGTGCTGAATACATCCCTTCTCTTTCGGGTTACTCCTCAGAAATAAGCATCCTGCATGGACCTCATTCTCATCTCTGGGAGTAAGTCACTGGTACAATAACCGCACCTGATTCAGTGTATACTCAGCACATATAGGGTGATAGGTTTTTGTCAACCACCATGAGATGTTGCAGCACCATGTGGTGAAGTCCTACGGTACCCTGGTAGCCAGCGTTTGTTCCCTTTATTTTAACAGAGCATGCTCCTGTGTGTATTCACTGGCATTATCTGTGCAGGGTTTCAACCTCTCAGGTGAGACACCAACCGGGCGTATCTTCCTCGTGTCTAGTTCTGGTGTCCCGCATGTCCTGTACACGAAAGCTTCTCTCTAGGACCGCTAGGATTGAGACACCACCCCTACGAGGAAGTTTTCCCCCATTGATGTGTCACCTGGCACCCTTTAGTCTGATCCACAGCTACCTTATTATGCATAAGCGCCAGTATGCCTCCTGGGTACCTGCACCATATTAACTCCCTTACACCAATGCATGTCATACATTAAAACCTTACTTCTTTCAATTCCTCCTTCCAACATAAACAACACATATTTTACATTTTCATGTTTTGACGGATTGGATGTGTCAATTCTTCCCCAACCTCCAACCCATTGCACATGTATAAATAACATGTTTGCATTCATCAGGAGAGACTTCAGCAAAAATATTTCACAAGTTCTCTTGCTAGGCACAGTCTTTCAGATTCAGCATTAGCACCAAATTGTCCATACGAAAAAAAAAACAGGTATTAATCTGAATCTTTCAGTTTTTCTTCTCTCCTGATGTTTATCAGAACAAATTTGTGGTATGGTGTGGCACAGACAAACTGCCAACCAGATGATCATCTGTCATCCATCTTCCAGAAGCCTCTCCAATTCTCGCTCCACTTGGATTCTGGAAGTGAAAACAAGAGCAGTATCAAATTCTTATCCACAATATCTGATCGCTTACCATGTTTACTTATAGTTCCCTCCTTGGAGCCCAGGACCTCAGTATTCCTGGCTTCTGCAACTCTGACCAAACTATCCAAACAACCATGACCTCTTTAGGCTACACCCGCTGTAAAATGGATCCCCATGGTATGATCAAAAACCGTTTAAAACTGAACGTCAGTGTTGCTTCTCAAAAACTTCAAATTTTACAAACTAAAAAAAAACAATGCATCTATCTGTATCTTTACGATGTATGCACTACCCCCTTTCAGGTGACTGGTTCTAACTGAGGGCATTGTCAATTCCCCCCCTTTCAGGTGGATTAGACCTACTACTTTTCCACCTGAATAAAAATATAACTAACATAGAGGACTAAACCAATATCAACAAAAAATTTTTTTTAGAAGAAAAAAAAATAAAAAATAAAAAAATAAAAAAAATAAAATAAAAAAAAAATAAAAATGAAAATACAAATAAATTTTTTTTTAAAAAAATAAAAATCTGGCCATGATCACACAAACAACATGACAAGACAACCATCATAAAACAATGACAAACACTCAACTTTTAGTTAACACCATCCATGGACTTCTCCTGCAAAGAGTGCTTATTCCAATCTGAAATACAATTAGTTAATGGGGAAAACAAAAACAAAACAAAGCATATGTATCATCACAACATTTTAGCTTCATTTGTAACTCTTTTTAGTACTATTTATTTTTCATTGTTTGCAAACAATTACTAACTAATGAGCTCATGGTACCATGTGATAATCGATTATGCATTTACAATAACCTAACCCCTGTTCTGTTATATTTTGCCACTGTTGTTACTTTGAGAGACCTGCAGACAAATGCAAATGTCCGTATACGAATCAGTTTAACTTCTTCCTGGTCTCTGGAAAAAGGAACACACAAGTGATTACACACAATTCTTATGTTAATCAGCAGTATTGGATACTCAGGAAAGGTTTACAAAGACTGACAATAAGAGAAGAGTACAGAAACACAAGATTAAAAAAAACTCATAACAGAAACATCTTTTAACCACACAAAAGAAAAACCACAATACCAATTCAGGGGTTTATCCCTAAAAGTACAAAACAAAAAAAAAAAAAATGTATATCTATATCCAGGTCCTCTATCATATTCTGAACTTGAAACTTACATCAAACCTTTTTCATAGCCGGGAAACATTGACCAGAATATTCTTACCATGCTTGCAGCTCACTAAGTTCTGCTAACATTGTTTCCCCCAGTGCTATATTTGAGTAACCATGCGTCTATCTCCATTTTGACTCTACACAACTGTCCTACATATTGCTTTTTAGTTTCTAGACCCCGCATTTGCGTTTTACACGGGAAATGGGTTTGATTACTATTGGTTCCGTGCTGTGGATGGCTACCCCACCTGGCTGAATAACACACACGAAGCCTTGGGGTCGTTTTCGGGTATAATTTCCTTTCGATATCATTATTCGCCGCCCGACAATATTTTGAAGTGTGACCCCCCCTTTTACACAAAAAACATTTTAGTTCTGGTTTCCCTGCATAGGCCATTTTTTTAGCATATGGCGCTGGAAATCCACATTGCTGGATAATATTACTGCGATTGGAATGCACAGACTTTACACTTTCGTTGTCTGAGGAGTCATCCGAAGTGTCAACTCCTGAGTCAATTTCCAGTGCAGTTATCCCACCTTTATTTGCTTCTTCCACATCGATTCCCATCACATTACTATCATTTGCAGTGATAATAGCATACGGGTTTTCTTCATATTTCACTTCTGGCTTTCCTATACACTGAGCATGTGTGGAGGGTACCTCCACTATTGCACACTTGGAGGATAATTCCATTATGGCTGCTTGTGCCTTAAGCCTTGTGATAACCTGCAAATTCTCAGCCTCCCTTTGATTCAAAGAGGCAATGCAACTTTCTCTCAATTTACACGTTTGTTCTAATTCATCTAATCTCTGTTGCAATACACATTTCTCAGCCACTAATTGTTTAATCCGACTACAAGCATCCGCATCAGCCTTTTCAATCCTGATTGATATATCCCTTACCTGTTCCATCACTTTTTCTCTATCCGCAAACCATTCTAATTCTTTTTGTTCCGCAATTTCTTTCATTCTCATTAACATGCATAAGGCATTGGCCATTCTCTGTTTCCTGCCTTTTTTTGATTTATTAAATATGCGACTGTTATGTGTATCACATTGTTTTAAAAGTTCATTAAACTGATATGTTAGTTTACCTTTGTGAGTAATTTGAAATCTAATCCCACCATGCTTGCTAACGAAACCTTCAATGGCTTCCATTGATATGCTAATTAGCCTATCCACACCAACTGGTTGAGCAATCTTGCTTAGACAAAAGAAATCAGATAACAAATGGACAACCAAAAAAAAAAAAAAATACGAACCGTTTAAATTTCCAGTGACTTGTGGTTCTACAGCATACAAGACACAAGGCACACTCTTAATCAATGCCTTGGTCTTCTATTGGACCAGAGCTATTTCACTCTCACGTGTGTAGAAATAAAAACCTATACTTCTCCCACTTTTTCCTCAAAGATGTATGGTAATTCCTGCCACTCTCTAACCAACACTGTGCATTAGCAATACACTAAACAATCAGATACCAAGCACACGACATAGAGGAAGCTGTTTAGAAGCTAGCTTTGACCTGTAGTCCCACTCCAAAAAAAAAAAAAACAACAACAACAAATACAAATCCGTTTACCCACGAATTTCTGTAGGAGAACACACTCTTATTCAATGCTCTTCTACCCGATAGCAGGTCATAGGGAATTTCTATTGGGACAGACCACTTTTTCACAATCACGTGGATATTTCCACTTTTCCCTCAAAATTGTATGATTTATCCTGTCAATCTGCGGTTATATCACATAACCAGGGATGATCAGTCCCTTATCTCGCCAGTGCGCCAATTTGCCCTCTGGTTACAGTTTCTGCAGCAAACACAACAATAATGTACATATATATATATATATATATGTATATCAGTCACAATTCTCACCAGGTTTTACGCGTGCGTTTATACCAGTGAAATATCTCACAGAATTTTCCTGCTCATCCAAGCGTGGTTTCAGAATTCGCGAGCCAGCGCTAATCTTGTCCACACTAAAGATGACTTCCAGTTCTGGGTGGCTTTGAGCATCTGTGCTTACAGGGACTCAAACAAAAATACCTTAGATTTTTGTGGATTCTGTGTAAAAATATGTTTTACACGCCTTCTGGGGTGCCAAATGAAGTAACTGACCAATTCACTCTATTCTTATCAGTTACGTATTCCTTTGTTTAGTCCCTATAGTTTAGCTATCACTCAATATGCTAAGCACATGTTATTGGTAATATCACAATGCTATCACCCTTGGCTATGAAATCAATACACGTTTAAGGTCAATTAAATCTCATTTATTTCCCAAGGAAATAAGGAAAATGTGCATCAAGTATCAATCAAAGTTACAATAATATACATCGCATACAATCACAGTGCAATCTAAGCCATACTTATCCGACCTTCGCAGCCACACCTCATGACTGGGTCTCCTGATGGAATACAGAGGGGCAGAGCTCAGGTCACAACCCTTTTTGTCAAACATACTTCAGCCATACCACACCCCATAGCCCATCCTACTCTTTCCCATAGACCAATCAGCGTCTCTGGGGCGTCTCCTCCCCCAGGCTACCAGTCCTGCCATACTTGGCCTCTGGGGGCAGTGTTTGCCCATAATTGCAACTGCTCCGACTGGATTGCTATCTCGTGGCCTGATCTCGGACGCCCCACCAACTGTCCCTCTGTTCTTGCAGACAAGCCGGCGCCATATCCTCTTTGAAGTTCCGTACATTCCAGGTGGGCTGAATAGAAACTCATCCTGCTATTCAAGTTGTGTCACATTCCTTGTTTTCACACATATGACACTGCCTGGCATCACTATGGCTGAGTTCGGCTGTACAAACAGCTGTGTAGATGTATAATAATAATTCCTGTCTGATTCCAACAGGGTCCATATAGTGAACTTGGTGTTGAGTTATTCACTTTATGGTCAACACAGAGGACAAGGGGGCACTCTTTACGTCTAGATGAAAAGATTTCATCTCCAAATACGGAAGAGTTTCTTCACAGTAAGAGCTGAAATGTGGAATAGACTCCCTCCAGAGGTGGTTATGGCCAGCTCAGTGGATTGCTTTAAGAAAGGCCTGGATACTTTCCTAAATGTACATAATATAACTGGGTACTAACATTTATAGGTAAAGTTGATCCAGGGAAAATCCGATTGCTTCTTGGGGGATCAGGAAGGAATATTTTTCCCCTGCTGTAGCAATTTGGATCATGCTTTGCTGGGGTTTTTGCCTTCCTCTGGATCAACTGTGGGTATAGAAATGGGTATATTGGATTGTATGATATTTTTTATTCTATTTATTTTTGTATGGTTGAACTGGATGGACTTGTGTATTTTTTCAACCTGCATATGTAACTATGTAATGGCCAAAAAAGAAAGAAACTACAGTAAAGAGCTGCGTGTTGTAAGGTGTAAAAAAAAAAGACCTATAACGTGAAAAGAAACAAAGGAACCATGCTCTTATATCATAAATTACATATCACCATAGTAAATAAATAAATAAATACATCTTAATATAAATTATAAAAAAAAATTGTGAGGTCCATGTATAGATCCCACACGTGAATAACATCCTCAGTGAGGATAAGAAAGGTTAGTCTTTACCACCATGCAGACTCACTATGCACTCACCAGACTTAATTGACCCCTATTACATACATGAGGTCACAGGAAATGTAACCGTTGCTGTCAACTATTCAATATATATATATATATTCAAGCAAAGTTTCAGAAATCCCAAAGTATCCCTGAACCCAGTGCTAAATGGATTTTGTATATCTTGTACTTACAGCTGCCGTTATCACATAAAGAAATATATATGTATAAAACTCATCACATTCACCCTGTCTGATTAATAACCCAAACAGTAACAGCGCTACTTAGTATTCACAACAAAAGTTCTCCGTTTATGCAACTCATTACATAAAAATCGCAAGAAAGTCGCACACAGATATAAAATCGCATAATCACAATAGGAATTGTTACTGCTATACATATTAATATGGGTTAACAGTCCACATAACAATATTTAGACACACTAGAGGAAATTCCCAATGCACTATAAAAAGTTAAAAAATTGTTGTAACAGCAAACAATGTCCATATCTATCATTGGAGGGAATATAGAAGAGTAAAGGCAAGCAGAGTGTCCCACAGCTTCCCAGAAGTGAGAAAGTCCTTTGCTTCTGTTAAAAACCTTCACCAATCACACCATGTGCAATATTCCACAGGTGGCCGCTTACCAGAGGGTTTATGCAATCAAGCATTTAAATAAGGTATCTTTCTGCTTTGTCTCAGCACTCCACTCTTGTAATCCTTCCAGTGATCACATATAGCGTCATACACCTTCAGCCGCTCAGCTGATTATGCGATTATATATATATATATATATATATATATATATATATATATATAAATAGATAGATAGATAGATAGCGTCTTCAAAACTCTTCTTCAGAAGACATCAGACGTAGACTGACGAAACGGCATTGGGTGGTGTTTGAGATACGTCATTTCCAGTCAGCTGGAACGCAGGTGGAACGCTAACCCCCGATTCCTATACAATACATGCTGATACCTGTCTTCTTTGATGTAAGTGCAATACAACCTTCTTTTTTTAAATAAATTATTTGAATTACTGCACCATGAGAATATTCTTTCCACTTCCTCTCTATATGGCAAAACTGGAGCTTTGAATATGTCATATATATATATATATATATATATATATATATATATATATATATATATATAACATGAATGACAGCAACGGTTTGGATTCAATCCTGTGATCTCTTGTATGACATCTTGGACTTTCCCATATGTGTAATTTGACTCCCTGTAATAGGGGTTAATTAAATCTGGTGAGTGCATTGTGTGCCTGCATGCGGGTGGAGAGGAACCTTTCCTCTACTCACTGAGGACGTTATTCACATGTGGGGATCTATACATGGACTTCATAATTTTTATGTATTTTTCATAATTCAAATGAAGATTATTTTTTTGTTTGTTTATTCACTATGGTGATATGTCATTTATGATATAAGAGTGTGGTTCCTTTTTTTCTTTTCATGTTTGTATTATAGTTGTAACGACCCTTAACATTTTGATTGGAGTTTGTAAAATATTTATTAAATCCCAAAGCATGCATTTATGACCTCCCTAAACCTTGACTGGCTGACACAATGCGCAATGTATTTATACACTACCCGTATAATGACAACTTGGAGTGCTGGCTGTAAAGTCTCATTTATCTAATCCTTACTCTGCTAAAAAAAATAGACACAAACAGCAATGCTGGGATCGTTCCAAGTGCTGATGAGTTTTAACCAAGCACCAGGAGAGAACTGGAAACTTAGGACAGTGTGCACCAGGAGAGTACTGGAAACTTAGGACAGTTTACACTGCAAGAGTACTGGAAACTTAGGACAGTTTACACTGCAAGAGTACTGGAAACTTAGGACAGTTTACACCAGGAGATTACTGGAAACTTAGGACAGTTTACACCAGGAGAGTACTGGAAACTTAGGACAGTTTACACCAGGAGAGTACTGGAAACTTAGGACAGTTTGCACCAGGAGAGTACTGGAAACTTAGGACAGTTTACACCAGGAGAGTACTGGAAACTTAGGACAGTTTACACCAGGAGAGTACTGGAAACTTAGGACAGTTTGCACCAGGAGAGTACTGGAAACTTGGGACAGTGTGCGCCAGGAGAGTACTGGAAACTTAGGACAGTGTGCGCCAGGAGAGTACTGGAAACTTAGGACAGTGTGCACCTGGAGAGTACTGGAAACTTAGGACAGTTTGCACCAGGAGAGTACTGGAAACTTAGGACAGTTTACACCAGGAGAGTACTGGAAACTTAGGACAGTGTGCACCAGGAGAGTACTGGAAACTTAGGACAGTTTACACTGCAAGAGTACTGGAAACTTAGGACAGTTTACACTGCAAGAGTACTGGAAACTTAGGACAGTTTACACCAGGAGATTACTGGAAACTTAGGACAGTTTACACCAGGAGAGTACTGGAAACTTAGGACAGTTTACACCAGGAGAGTACTGGAAACTTAGGACAGTTTGCACCAGGAGAGTACTGGAAACTTGGGACAGTGTGCGCCAGGAGAGTACTGGAAACTTAGGACAGTGTGCGCCAGGAGAGTACTGGAAACTTAGGACAGTGTGCACCTGGAGAGTACTGGAAACTTAGGACAGTTTGCACCAGGAGAGTACTGGAAACTTAGGACAGTTTACACCAGGAGAGTACTGGAAACTTGGGACAGTGTGCACCAGGAGAGTACTGGAAACTTGGGACAGTGTGCGCCAGGAGAGTACTGGAAACTTAGGACAGTGTGCGCCAGGAGAGTACTGGAAACTTATGACAGTGTGCACCTGGAGAGTACTGGAAACTTAGGACAGTTTGCACCAGGAGAGTACTGGAAACTTAGGACAGTTTACACCAGGAGAGTACTGGAAACTTAGGACAGTGTGCGCCAGGAGAGTACTGGAAACTTAGGACAGTGTGCACCTGGAGAGTACTGGAAACTTAGGACAGTGTGCACCAGGAGAGTACTGGAAACTTAGGACAGTTTACACTGCAAGTGTACTGGAAACTTAGGACAGTTTACACTGCAAGAGTACTGGAAACTTAGGACAGTTTACACCAGGAGATTACTGGAAACTTAGGACAGTTTACACCAGGAGAGTACTGGAAACTTAGGACAGTTTACACCAGGAGAGTACTGGAAACTTAGGACAGTTTGCACCAGGAGAGTACTGGAAACTTGGGACAGTGTGCGCCAGGAGAGTACTGGAAACTTAGGACAGTGTGCGCCAGGAGAGTACTGGAAACTTAGGACAGTGTGCACCTGGAGAGTACTGGAAACTTAGGACAGTTTGCACCAGGAGAGTACTGGAAACTTAGGACAGTTTACACCAGGAGAGTACTGGAAACTTGGGACAGTGTGCACCAGGAGAGTACTGGAAACTTGGGACAGTGTGCGCCAGGAGAGTACAGGAAACTTAGGACAGTGTGCGCCAGGAGAGTACTGGAAACTTAGGACAGTGTGCGCCAGGAGAGTACTGGAAACTTAGGACAGTGTGCACCAGGAGAGTACTGGAAACTTAGGACAGTGTGCACCAGGAGAGTACTGGAAACATAGGACAGTGTGCATCAGGAGAGTACTGGAAACTTAGGACAGTGTGCGCCAGGAGAGTACTGGAAACTTAGGACAGTGTGCACCAGGAGAGTACTGGACAGTATGAAGTTATTTCCACTATTATTGTTGTTATTTGTAGATGTACACCCAATCACTAAGATCTAATAAGAGTAAACATGTTAAAAATCCCCCCCCCCCCCCAAGTCCCAGAACTTTTTTTATTTTGGCAATGTATTTGGGGTTTTGTGGTCTATCCTAATGTATTGTACTTTGTTTTTTCTTGTTTTTTTTTAGGGCAGATAGGGCTTTAATTGGGTAGCAGATGTGAGTACATCTTTGTGTGTTATTGGGAATAAATAGAAAAAAAAATAAGCATTTTCCTGCATATTTCACAATGCAATGTTTATGTCATTTCTGCACCCCAATATATTTATCCCAAAATAGAATCAACAAAATCTGATGTCACATTAGTGTGACTTTTATATAATGTAGCAAAATGGGAAAGCTCAAAGTTAAACTTACGCAATTTATTTTAGGAGAGCTTTATTCCCCTTTCGATGAGCGCAGGGGGAAAAAATGGTTTGCATAAATTGTTAGAATAAAGATTCGGTTGGGTTGACAAGGACACACATTTTCACAGGTTTTCAATAGCTAAAAATTAAAATGTACTCGCTCATGTGAGCATTTTATGCTTGGGCAGTGAACACAAACTGTCATCTGGAACATCTGATGACATTGTTGGGACCTGGAGATTACATTTTCTATTTGTTGACAAATTTGGGTGTCTGGATTTGGTCAGGGGAGACTAGATCTAGATGGAAAAAATAAATTTCTCCTTTAATTGTGACTCGCTAATGTAAAAGAAAGCCTCCAAACCCTTATAAGGACATAAATATTGCTTTACCTTAAAGGGGTTGTAAAGTCTCATGCATTCTATGCATTAAGGTGAAAAACCTTTTTTGGTGCAGCAATGTGAACGCATGATGTGCGATTTGCATGAGCACAGCGGCTCCAGCCGCTGTCTCTGTTCTCATTGGATAGATTGATAGCAGCGGGAGCGGGGGGTTAGGCCGAGTCAGCTGTGGGACTCGGTAACGCGCCCACATGGGTGCCCCCATGGAAAGCTGCTCTTGTTGGGGGCAACCGCTGAAAGGGAGGAGCGCAGACCGGGCACCCCAGAAGAGGAGGCTGCTCTGTACAAAACCATTGCACAGAGCAGGTAAGTATAACATGTTTGTTATATTTATATATATATATATATATAAAAAAAAGTGAACCTTTACAACCCCTTTAACTAGCTTAAGGCTATAGGAATGTCATTGTAAACTGACAATATGGCCGAGTCCACTATCTTCCCTAAAAGGTGATATCACTCTCCTAACAATTACGATGGATCATTTACTCACACACTAGCCCTGTATATACTACAGCTAAAACTTGTAATAATGAGTCTTGTCTCCAGAGCTACATTATACACATGTCTGGTGTGATCATCTGTGCCACGCTGCAAAGACTGGGGCCTCCATGGTGAAAAAGGCATCTTTAGATAAGTATTCTTGTTACATTTTCTAATATTTTAACATTTTTTATCTGTATCTGTCATTACTTAACCTCCCTAGCGGTAATCCCGAGCCTGGCTCGGGTTGGGAATTTACTGATAGGAGCGGTAACCCCTAGCCAGACTCGGGATCGCTTCGCTGGATGCAGGGGAGGGCACAGGGAGACTTACTTACCCTGTCCCCTGGATCCAGCGATATCCTCCGCGCTGTGTGATTGAGCTGTCCTCCGCTCGATTCACAGTGCTGAATGCCGCCGAGCTCCGTTCCCTGCAGGGTTACGGCGCACGGGAGCGGAGAACGGCGGCAAATTCAAAAAAGTAAAAAGACACAAAACACACACAGCACTGTAATCTGTAAGATTACAGTGCTGTATTAAAAAATACACACCCCCTTTGTCCCTAGTGGTCTGTGCAGTGCCCTGTGTGCACTTTTATATTATAAATACTGTTTTTTCTGCCTGGAATTTGGAGATTGTCCATAGCAACCAAAACGTGTCCCTTTTCAGTGTTTTAGGATTTGATTACATTATTGAATAATTTTTATTATTCTTTATTATATTATAAACTTTATCATACCCGGGATGTCTGCTAGACTCTGGTTTGAAGAGATTTAAGAGCGTTATTCCTAAGAATTACAGGACTACAAAATAAAACGCCAAATTTCCATGCAAAATAATTGTACCTCTTTCAGCACCTAATTCCAGACTGAATCATACCGCCAGGGAGGTTAATTAAATGTTCTACCTACAAGTGTTTGTGTGATCTTTCTTTTCTCATTTTGAATAAAACCCCAAAAACTTAAACTATCATGTAACCGTGATAAAACACCCCCTCCCCTCATGCAGGTTTGCGGCAGCAGATTACTTCAAAGGCTAGGTTCACACTGCTGCAATGCAGGAACGCTGCGAATCCACTGTGGGTTCCCGCATCGCATGTCTCCCAGTGGCAGTTCACACTGCCCTATGCGAACTGCTGGGAGTGTCAGTTAAAAGTTAATGACACCTCCAAATCAGTGTGAACACCCATGTGATCCGATTCTGCTGTGGACCAAGAAAAGGGTCCTGTACGAGTTTGGGCCGAATGCGATGCAAATCATACTATCTGTATGGCTTAAATCGCATCGCACAGAGATCACATGTGATTTGCACTGCAGTGCGATGCGAATCACATCCGATCTCGGACATTGGGCAGTGTGAACCTAGCCTAATACTGATCTACTGCTGCCTGCAAACCACTAGGCAACAGTTCACTATAGCAGGGATCCATACCGATAGGAAGGACCATGATGCCACTACACTCCTGATGTAAATACTATGCAGAAGCATAATATTTGTATTTATTACTACAGCACACCCCTATGAAGGGATTTGTAGAAGCATCGGAAAGCACCAATTCAGCTCCTTGGCTTACTGCTAGAACCCAGCTGGCTGTTCCAGCACTAATTCCAGGGAGGTCCATATCAGGTGCTGGGGCAAACTGCCGCTGTCCCTGTACAGTGGTGCCCAGGACAAAGCTCTCACTCTGTCTCCAAGTTGTGGCCTTGCATTTTCATCCTGTCACACAGGCTTCCATTGGAGACTCGAAGCGGCAGTTACAACACATACCGTGCCGGGACAAAATCATCCAGTGCTCAGGGCAAACATGCCAAACTGTGCCCCCCCTTCATTATGCGTCAGCTTATGATGAGGAGGGGAGAGCGAGCACAGCCCGCACCTTCTGACAGCTCTCTCCTCTTCTTCTTGCTGCTTCCAGCGCTTGGCTGACAGTAGTAATGCTGCGGTATCTACTCCTGTCAGCCTTATAGTACAGCAAACTTGTGACGCTCCCATCCCTAAAATACACGTCGGACCCAGGGCAGCTGACCCTTCTGCCCACCCCTTGTCCCAGCCCTGACAACACACATTAGGTATTGTCCACTGCTGTCACCGTCAGGAGACCCTCTCTGAGCACTGCCATGCACCCATCACAGAGCATCGAAAGCAAGTATTTAACTTTTAAAAATAGCAGTTGTTTATGACACCCAGGGTTTGATTTGCTAAAGCTGGATAGTGCAAAATCTGGTGCAGCTCTGCATGGTAGCCAATCAGCTTCTAATTTCAGCTTCTTCAAATAAGTTTTGACAAAAAAAAAAAACCTGGAAGCTGACTGGTTTCTCTGCAGAGCTGGACCGTATTTTGCACTCTCCAGTTTTAGTAAATCAACCCCACAGTTCGTTAGCAAGCTAAGGGGGAGATTTACTAAAACTGGAGCACTCAGAATCTGGTGCAGCTGTGCACGGTAGCCAATTGGCTTCAAACTTACCTTTTTAGGCTCCATGCACACTGGACATTAAAATAATGTTATAAAAATGCCAGTAGCTTTGCAGTGAGCCTTTCAACGTTCTTTATTATCTTTTGCTTGCGTTTTTCCATGTCAGCGGTTTTTTATTTTTTTTCCAATGAATCAAAAACGTAAAAAAAAATGCTGGTGAGCAACATTTTTGAATGTTTATGAGCGTTTGGCATTTTTTGTGGTCAGAAAAACGACTCCTGAACACGATTTTATGGCGTTCAGAAAACAGCCCATAAACTCAACTCCACCAAAAACTTTCATGTGTGCATGGACACATAGGATAACACCCAAACTCCCAAAAATGGCCGATTATGAGCTTATGTGCATGGCCTAAAACCTAAAAGCTGAGTTTTTTATGCCAGATTTTGCATGCCAAAGTTTTAGTAAACAACCCCTCTGTATGTCATTCAGGTTTTACATCTATTCAGAACCAACATTGGAGCTATTTACGAAGTAAGACAAAAAAAAGGACTATGACAATGCTATTAAAACAGACAAATGCATTGCATGTAGAAATGAGCAGAAGAATTTACAAATTTAAAGGAGAAGGGACAGATATAATGGGTAAGGTAGATTTGACAATGGTAGTTGGGTTGTTGATTACAATAATGGGAAAATCAATGGATGGCGGTGAGATGTCAATCAAGGTTATACAACTTTACAAAAACATACGTTCTAAAGGTTCATTTAAAAATGTGTAAGGTTGATGACAAGCAGAAACAAGTGCCATAGGAGGGCATTCCTGCCCTAGGAGTGCCATAGGAGGGCAAAAGAGTGCCATTGCTGGGAAGCAATAACCAGGCAGGCTGGTTTTAAGACAGGTTTCTACCAGGATTCTATAGTGAAACCCCCAAAAAGTGCCAGCTAGAATTTTGAATTGCATCCCAAAGATAGTATGCAGGGACCAAAAGCAAAGAGCAAAAAACGCAAGCAGAAGGGGGAGGCTGCACCACTTGAAGTGAAGCCAACTGAACAGCTTTTTCTAAAGGGTACCTGCAGAAGCACGTCATCTTCGTGCAACGCGTGCCAATCTTCACCGAAGGGAAAAACACAAAAGTACGGGACACCTTCCCCAAAACGCCAAAAGCATCTGTAGGGTACGAGGCTGGCAGGCGACGGAGGAGCCTGAATGAAGAATAGCCTTTACTGCTGCTTCTGTTCCAGCAGTGAACAGATGTGCCCCCTGAACCTATGATTCTAACACTAATCCTGAATCTCATGGCATTATCAGCGCAAATGGAGGACACAGCTGACACGCTGGCACTGAGCAAACGTTTGCATTTATTAAGTAGAGAGCACTAAAGCTCCAGATATAGGACATGGGATAACATCCCTTTCATTGACTATATACCCTGTATATGGGGGAGAAGAACACAAGTCATTGTGATGTTCCAACGCAAACAAAAAAAAACCTTTTTACGGATTAACAAGGCAACTGCCCTGTGATTATGACACCAGCACGGACGGGGATTTGTAAGGCTCATGGCTGGGAAGATATTTCTCCAGTTCTGACAAAGGATGAGAGATTATCACTGACATATCTACACACTCATATCTGGGACAAACCACTGCAAAAACTTAGCTGGTGTTTTTGGGGCCACATGGAGCCTTTTTTTCCGTGTTTGTGCTTCAACCACTTCCCGCCCGACTAAGTCATATGACGTCCTTGACTTTGAGCGGGTATATCTAAATGATGCCTGCGGCTTTTTCAGCTGGCGATTCCCTACACCGGTGATGGCGAACCTTGGCACTCCAGATGCTTTGGAACAGTGTAGTTGAGCACCATGGGAAATGTAGTTCCAAAACATCTGGGGTGCCAAGGTTCGCCATCACTGCCCTACACCATAAAAATGATCATATCGGCTGTTCCACCGCTTGATCGTTCTTACGGGCGGCGAGAGGCTAAGTCATATGACATCCTTGACTTTGAGCGGGTATATCCGAATGATGCCTGCAGCTTTTTTAGCTGGCGATTCCCTACACCAGTGCTGGCGAACATTGGCACTCCAGATGTTTTGGAACAGTGTAGTTGAGCATCATGGGAAATGTAGTTCCAAAACATCTGGGGTGCCAAGGTTCGCCATCACTGCCCTACACCATAAGAATGATCGGCTGTTCCTCCTTTTGATCGCTCTTACGGGCGGCGAGATGGGATGCCCTCCCACTCCTGCAGCCCTCCGATTCCATCGTTGAGTCTAAGACAGGATCCGCTGGCCCCTGGATGTTTGCCATAAAGACTCCGCCATAAAGACTCATCTGGTCCGCTGGAGTCTCTATGATCGTTCAGAGGCTGGGCGCGATGTTATGACGTCACGCCCGGCCTCTGCATTCAAACAAATGGTGCCGCCTCAGCTGGGAAGCCGAGATCGGTTTTCTAAATTTTTTTTTTTATTTCAGGCTTCCCAGCCTAGAGGTGAGATGTGGGGTCTTATTGACCTCCACATCTCACTATAAAGAGGACCGATCATGCCATATTCCTATTACAAGGGATGTTACATTCCTTGTAATAGGAATAAAAGTGATCAAAAAAATGATTTTTTTTTTAAAAAAGTGTCAAACAAAAAAAAAAAAAAGTGAAATTAACAATAAAAAAAAAAACTGAAAAAAAATGTAAAGCTCCCCTGTCCCTGTGTGCTTGCACGCAGAAGCAAGCGCATACGTAAGTCCCGCCCACATATGAAAACGATGTTCAAACCACACACGTGCAGTATCACCGTGAATGTTAGTGCGAAAGCAATAATTCTAGCCCTAGACCTCCTCTGTAACTCAAAACATGTAACCAGTAAAAAATCTTAAAACGTCGCCTATAGGGATTTTTAAGTACCAAAGTTTGGCGCCATTCCACAAGCGTGTGCAGTTTTGAAGTGTGACATGTTAGATATCTATTTACTCGCCATAACTTCATCTTTCACATTACGCCAAAAAAAGAAAGGGCTAACTTTACTGTTTTGTTTTTTTGTAAAGCACAAAATGTTTTTTTTTTTCCCCAAGAAAAAAACACGTTCGGAAAATTGCTGCGCAAATACCGTGCGAGATAAAAAGTTGCAACAACTGCCATTGTATTATCTAGGGTCTTTGCTTAAAAAAACTTACATAATGTTTGGGGGTTCTATGTAATTTTCTAGCAAAAAAATTATTGATTTTTATATGTAGGAGAGAAATGTCAGAATTAGCCTGGGTGGTAGGTGGTTATTAAACCACAGCTGTTAGTTATAGGGGTAGATTTACTAAAAGCAAATAGACTGTGCACTTAGGAAGTACAGTTGCACCCCTGAAAGTGCACTTGCGCCAGAGCTTAGTAAATGAGGAAATTACTTCCCTCATCCAATCATGTGCAAGCAAAAAAAAAACTTTTTTGACAGAATTCTTCCATTCTAATTTGTCTAACGTAAGATTTTTTTTTTGGTCTATGAACTCATAAATTAATCGTTAAATCATTTTTCTCTTAATGTAAGCAGTGTAAATACCTGAATTTGACCTTGTATTTATTTCTTGCAACACATGTACAGCTGAGCCCAGTTTTGGAGAGGGAGAAGCAGCACAAAGAGCCAATCAGCTGTGCTGCAATGATGATGTGCAAATGAGGAACATGCTCAAAGGATGGGGTAGTAGAGTGACAGAATTACTGAAGGATGTCAGTCTTCTGCTTGTCCTTTTACTGTCCAATCGCGGGCTGGTGGTGGCAAGACCTGTAAGTGGCACTGAACTGCAGCAGAGAAAAAAAGTTATTTTCCCCAGTGTTGTGATGTATGACTGGTTCTTGTTTGGAAATGTGATAAAATACTATATTTTCTCATTTAAAATGCTGCTTTCTACTCTCCAACTGCAGTGCTCTGTAATGGCAGAGCTGAGTAGCAGCAGCACCTCTCTGCACAAGTCTTGCATTGCAGAGAAGAGGAGAGGAGGGGGCATGACCAGGTCTGTGTGCATTGCTGAGTGCACAGGGGGGGGGCGACACATGGAGATTGATCTTGTGAAGGAAAAGCTTAATCCTGCCAGATGGTTTAGGTAGTTATTGAGCTACTAAGGTAACAAAACCTGAACTAATGATTACAGAGCTGCATTCATTTATGCTGTTTATATCTGCCTGGAGTGCAGTCCTTGAAGTGGTTGTAAAGGTTCAGATTTTTAAAGGGTAAAACACATTTTTTTTTCATGCACATTGCTGGATCAGGTTCAGGTGAGTATAAGGGGGGGCTGAGGGGGGAGCTGCACACTGAAGGTTTTTTACTTTCCTGCATAGAATGCAAGGAGGTAAAAACTTTCAGCCTTTAGAACCACTTTAACTGATTTCTGACTGTGCTATAGCTAAAAGATGGCTACAGCACAGGCTTAGTTTGCCTGGAGGGCATACATGGACGTCCTATAGTGATCGCAATGCCCTTTGGACTCAGCTGATCACAGATCAGGGTAAAGGGCCAAACACAGCGGCCCTTTACCATGTGATCAGCTGTGTATAATGAAAGTTGATCATGGGTGTAAACACAAGCCGGTTATCGGCTTTTCTTTCCCTTACGCTTACAGCGTGAGGAGAGAATAAGAGAACCAATAACCGGCTTGTGCACTCATAATAAGGGCACTGATTATTAGTGTTCTGATTATCAGTGCAGTCCCAACAGTGTCCACCAGTGCTACCAATCAGTGCCTCCTCATCAGTGCCGTCTACCAGTGCCACTTATCAGAGCCCATCAGTGCAGCCTCATCAGTGGCCATCAGTGCCACCTATCAGTGGCCATCAGTGTCACCTATCAATGTCACCGATCAGTGTCACCTATCAGTGACCATCAGTGCAGCCTATCAGTGTCGATCAGTGTAGCCTCATCAACACACATCAGTGAAGGAGAAAAATTGCCTGTTTGGTAAATTTTATAACAAACTATGAAAAATTTTGTTTTGTTTTTTTCCAAATTTTGAGTCTTTTTTAATTTGTTTAGCAAAACAAAAAAAACAAAAAATACCCAGTGGTGATTAAAAACCACCAAAAGAAAGCTCTATTTGTGTAAAAAAAAAAAAAACAATTTAATATGGGTACAGTGCTGCATGACCACGCAATTGTCATTCAAATGCCCCGTACACATGATCGGACTATCCACCGGACTTTCCAAATGAACGGACTTGCCCACACATGGACTAAAGTCCATTCATTTTAAACGTGACTTCAGGTACGACGGGACTAGAGAAGGAAGTCAATGTCGCCGCTTTCATCGGCGAGATTGACACCTTGAGAGCCCTGTCGCCTGGTATGGGTTTTAAAGGTAACCCCTACGCTGAAAAACGGCGTGGGGGCCCCCTCAAAGTCCATACCAGACCCTTATCCGAGCACGCAGCCCGGCTGGTCAGGAAAGGGGGTGGGGATGAGCAAGCCCTCCTGAACCCTACCAGGCCACATGCCCTCAACATGGGGGGTGGGTGCTTTGGAGAAGGGGGGCCCCCACCCCAAAGACCCTGTCTGCGGGCGGGGGGCTTATCGGAATCCGGGAGCTCCCTTTAATAAGGAGGCCCCCAGATCCCGGCTCCCCACCCTATGTGAATGAGTATGGGGTACATCGTACCCCTACCCATTCACCTGGGGGGGAAAAGTGTCAATAAAAAAAACACACAACACAGGTTTTTAAAGTAGTTTATTAGGCAGCTCCGGGGGTCTTCTCGCCAGGCTCCTCCGCTATCTTCTGCTCTTTTGCTAGCGGAGAAGCCTGGCTTTCTCCTTCGTCATCGTCCGGGGGTCTTCTTCTGACTTCGGGGGTCTTCTTCCGACTTCTCCGTGCTTTCCAGCCTCTTCTCCCGCTCTCCAGTTCTTCTGCCGGGCTCCTCCGCTATCTTCTTCCAGCTCTTTTACTAGACTTGGCCCGATCTTCTCGTTCATAGTCGCCGCCGTCTTCTTCTTCAGACTAGCACACAGACGAGTGGATTGTCTGTCGGAAAGCCGAGTCCGGCGGACAATTTTGAGTCAAGTCTTCTTTCAAAGTCTGCACACGGTGGAATTGTCCGATCGTGTACGCGGCAAAAGTGTCACAGCACTGAAGGCTGAAAATGGGCCTGGGCAGGAAGGGGGTGAAAGTGCCCAGTAGGCAAGTGGTTAATAAAGTGAACCTACGAGCCCCAGGAACCTTTAATAAAGAGAACACATGGGCCCCAGGAAACTTTAATAAAGTGAACCCACAGCCTTACTACTGATTGTTTCACTGAGTGAAACTTTTTTATTATATGAGATGGTGCAGGAGGCAGAAAGGGTCTGGCCAGGACCAGTGTTCACAGACGCTGTTTCTAATACAGAGCACCCCAAATTTTAGGGGTCCCTGTGCACTATACTGGGGACCAAACCTGGCATGGAGGTACCCAGAGGTGACTATTATTTGGAGAACATATCAATTTTAATTATTTTTGAGACTCACAGCTGCACCTTCACACCTGCTTGTCCAATCATAATAAAAACTATGTTTTTTGGTGTGTTCAGTACTGTTATTGTGGGTTCAGTACTATTGTTAGGAGTTTGGTACTGCTGTTGGGGGTTCAGTACTGTTGTTGGGTGTTTGGTCCTGCTGTTGTGTGTTCGGTCCTGCTGTCGAGAGTTCAGGTCTGTTGTTGTGTGTTCAGTCCTGTTGTTGTGTGCTCAGTACTGCTATTGTGTGTTCAGTACTGTTTTTGGGAGCTCAGTACTGTAGTTGGGAGTTTGGTACTGTTGTTGTGTGATCAGTACTGTTGTTGTGGGTTTGGTGTTGTTGTGGGTTTGGTCCTGTTGTGGGTTTAGTCCTGTTGTTGTGGGTTTGGTCCTGTTGTTGTGGGTTCAGTACTGTTGTTGTGTGTTCGGTACTGTTGTTGGGAGTTTGGTCCTTTTGTTGTGTGTTCAATCCTGTTGTGTGTTCAGTCCTGTTTTTGTGGGTTCAGTACTGTTGTTGTGAGTTCAGTACTGCTGTTGTGTGTACAGTACTGCTGTTGTAGGTTTGGTTCTGTTGTGGGATTGGTCCTGTTGTTGTGTGTTCAGTACTGTTGTTGAGAGTTCAGTACTGTTGTTGGGAGTTTGGTACTGTTGTTGGGAGTTTGGTACTGTTGTTGGGAGTTTGTTACTGTTGTTGTGGGTTCGGTACTGCTGTTGTGGGTTCGGTCCTGTTGTTGTGGGTTTGGTGCGGTTGTTGTGGGTTCGGTGCGGTTGTTGTGGGTTCAATACTGTTGTTGTGGGTTCAGTACTGTTGTTGGGGCTTCGGTACTGTTGTTATGTGTTCAGTACTGTTGTCGGGAGTTCGATACTGCTGTTGGGGGTTTGGCCCTGTTGTTGTGATTTCAGTATTATTGCATGCCATTCATTCTTTCCAGTACTGTTGTTGTGGGTTTGGTACTGTTGTTGTGGGTTCAGTACTGTTGTTGTGGGTTCAGTACTGTTGTCGGGAGTTCGATACTGCTGTTGTGGGTTTGGCCCTGTTGTTGTGATTTCAGTACTATTGCACGCCATTCATTCTTTCCAGTACTGTTGTTGTGGGTTTGGTACTGTTTTTGTGGGTTCAGTACTGTTGTTGTGGGTTCAGTACTGCTGTTGTTGGGTTCGGTCCTGTTGTTGTGTATTTGGTACTGTTATTGTGGGTTCGGTCCTGTTGTTGTGTATTTGGTACTGTTATTGTGGGTTTGGTATTGTTGTTGTGTGTTCAGTACTATTGCCTGACATTCATTCTTTTCAGTACGGTTCATGGTGAAGGCTCTGTATTCTATAAGAACAAATAGCTTGTCCTGTTCCATGCCTATTCCATTATGAATTCTCCAGAAGAAGGAAGAAGCTTTATCCAGTGAAGAACACGGGCTATACTGAAGTGTAAATTGGCCAGCAGTGTGGAAATAAAACTGTACTCTGCCCTCAGTATGAATCAAATGTATTTATGTGTCTCATTTGAGGCCAGTTCTAGGAGGATTTATACCGATAGGCTGTGTAAATGGTACAGACAAGATAGGAGCGCCCATTAGAGCTTCATTATCTGTGCTGCTACTTCTCCAGCACCATCCACTGCACATCTAATAGAATACAGGAGAGAATTTATGTGTATGTTCCAGGTGTAGACAGAGAGAGTGAGCGAGAGCGAGAGGAAAGAAAGAATGAAGGAGGAAGAGAGAGGGGAAAGGTAAAAAGGAGGGAAAGACAGAGAATAAAGGAGCAAGAGAATGAAGGGGGAAAGAGAGAGAATGAAGGGGAGAGAGAGAATGAAGGGGAGAGAGAGAATGAAGGGGGGGAAAGAGAGAGAATAAAGAGGGGAAAGAGAGAGAATAAAGGGGGGAAAGAGAATGAAGAAGGGAGAGTAAAGGGAGAGAGAATAAAGGTGAAAGAGTAAGGCAAGAGAGAGAATGAAGGGGGGAGAGAGAACGAATGAAGGGGGAAAGATAGAGAATGAAGGGGGAGAGAGAAAGAATGAAGGGGAAAAGAGAGAGAATGAAGGGGGGAAAGAGAGAGAATAAAGGGGGGAAAGAGAGAGAATAAAGGGGGGAAAGAGAATGAAGAAGGGAGAGTAAAGGGAGAGAGAATAAAGGTGAAAGAGTAAGGCAAGAGAGAGAATGAAGGGGGGAGAGAGAACGAATGAAGGGGGAAAGATAGAGAATGAAGGGGGAAAAAGAGAGAATGAAGGGGGGAAAGAGAGAGAATGAAGGGGGGGGGAGAGAGAATGAAGAAGGGAGAGTAAAGGGAGAGAGAATAAAGCTGAAAGAGTAAGGCAAGAGAGAGAATGAAGGAGGGAGAGAAAGAATGAAGGGGGAGAGAGAAAGAATGAAGGGGGAGAGAGAAAGAATGAAGGGGGAAGAGAGAGAATGAAGGGGGAGTAAAGGGAGAGTGAATAAAGGTGAAAGAGTAAGGCAAGAGAGAGAATGAAGGGGGAGAGAGAAAGAATGAAGGGGGAAGAGAGAGAATGAAGGGGGAGGAGAGAAAGAATGAAGGGGGAAAGAGAGAGAATGAAGGGGGGAGCGAGAATGAAGAAGGGAGAGTAAAGGGAGAGAAAAAAAGAGAGAGAGAGAGAATGAGCGAGTGAGAAAGAATGGAGAAAGGAGAGTGATGGGAGAGTGAGGGAAGAGAAAAAATGAAGAAGGCAGAAATAATTAAGGAGAGTGAGAGGAGAGAGAAAATGAGGAAGTGAGAGAGCAAGAGAAGATAGAGAATGAAGGAAGACGTGTGGTGAGAGAGAATGAAGTAGGAAAAGTGAGGGAGAAAGAATGAGGGAAGGAGAGAGAAAATGAAGAAGCGAGAGGGTTAAAGGAGAGAGAGAATGAAGGAAGGATAGTGAGGGGAGAGGGGATGAAGGAGGGATAGTCAGGGGAGAGAAAATGAAGGAGGGATAGTGAGGGGAGAGAGAATGAAGGAGGGATAGTGAGGGGAGAGAGAGAGAATGAAGGAGAGATAGTGAGGGGAGAGAGCATGAAGGAGGGATAGCGAGGGGAGAGAGAATGAAGCAGGGATAGCGAGGGGAGAGAGAATGAAGGAGGGATAGCGAGGGGAGAGAGGATTAAAGAAGAAGAGTGAGAGGAGAGAGAGAGACTGAAGGAGAGAGAGTGAGGGAAGAGAAAGAATAAAGAAGGAAGAGAGCGAGGGAAGAGAAAATGAAGGAGGGGAAAGAATGAAGAAAGGAGAGTGAGAGGAAAGAGAGAGAATGAAGAAGTGAGAGAGGGAAAGGGGAGAGAGAATGAAGGAAGTCGAATAAAGGAAGAGGAAGAATGAAGAATGGAGAGAGAAAGGGGATAGAGAAGTAAAAAGGAAGAGAGAAGAAATGAGAGAGGGGAGAAAATGAAAGTAGAAGAAAGAAGTGAAGAAGATAGATACAGTGCCTTGAAAAATTATTTATACCCTTTCAAATTTTCCACATTTTGTCATATTACAACCAAAAACGTAAATGTATTTTATTGGGATTTTATGTGATAGACCAACACAAAGTGGCACATAATTGTGAAGTGGAAGGAAAATGATAAATGGTTTTTAACATTTTTTACAAATAAATATGTGAAAAGTGTGGGGTACATTTTGTATTCAGCCCCCCCGGAGTCAATACTTTGTAGAATCTCCTTTCACTGTAATTACAGCTGCAAGTATTTTTGGGGATGTCTCTACCAGCTTTGCACATCTAGAGAGGGACATTTCTGCTCATTCTTCTTTACAAAAGAGCTGAAGCTCTGTCAGATTGGATGGAGAGCGTCTGTGAACAGCAATTTTCAAGTCTTACCACAGATTCTCAATTGGATTTAGGTCTGGACTTTGACTGGGCCATTCTAACACATGAATAGGCTTTTATCTAATCCATTCCATTGTAGCTCTGGCTGTATGTTTAGGGTCGTTGTCCTGCTGGAAGGTGAACCTCCCACCCAGTGTCAAATCAGATTTGTGGAGTGCAACACTAATGCCGCGTACACACAGTGGAAATGTTAGATGTGAGCTTGTTGTCGGAAAGTCCGACTGTGTGTATGCTCCATCGAACATCTGCTGTCGGACTTTCCGCCAACAAATGTTTGCTAGCAGGTTTTCAAATTTTCCGCCAACAAAACTTTGTTGTCGGAAAGTCCGATCATGTGTACACAAGTCCGATGCACAAAAGTTCACGCATGCTCAGAATCGAGCAGAAGGGGCTTCACTGGCTATTGAACTTCCTTTTTCTCGGCTCATCGTACGCCTTGTAGGTCAACACGTTCCCAATTGTTGGCCAACATTTGTGTGACCGTGTGTATGCAAGACAAGTTTGAACCAACATCTTTTGAACAAAAATCCACTGTTTTGTTGGCGGAAAGTCAGATCGTGTATACGTGGCATAATAGTTGTCCTGTGGACAGATTCTCCAATCTGATCTGTGGATCTTTACAGCTCCTTTAGAGTTACCATGGGCCTCTTGGCTGCTTCTCTGATGAATGCTCTGCTTGCCTGGCTTGTCAGTTTAGGTGGACGGCCATATCTTGGTAGGTTTGCAGTTGTGCCATACTCTTTCCACTTTCAGATGATGGATTGAACAGTGGTCTGTGAGATATCCAAAGCTTGGGATACTTTCTTATAACCTAATACCCTGTACATACTGGAAAATGTGTCGGACTGTGTTGTCGGAAATTCCGATTGTGTGTGGGCTCCATCGGTCTTTTTCAGTCGGAATTTCCGACACACGAAGTTTGAGATCTGGATATAAAATGTTCCGAGAACAAAATCTGATCGTTTAAATTCCAATCGTGTGTATACAATTCCAACGCACAAAGTGCCACGCATGCGCACAATAAATTACGAGACGAAAGCTATTGGCTTCTGCCCTCTTTATAGTCCTTTCGTACATGTTTTACGTCACCTCGTTCTAAATGATCGGATTTTCCGACAACTTTGTGCGACCGTGTGTATGCAAAACAAATTTGGGCCAAAATCTGTTGGAAAAAACCCTGCTTTAATCGCTTCCACACTTTTACCCCTGACCTGTCTGGTGGGTTCCATCCATTCAATATTTATTTGTAAACAATTTTGAAAACAATTTATGATTTTCCTTCCACTTCACAATTATGTGCCACTTTGTTTAGGTCTATCACATAAAATATATTCACGTTTTTGGTTGTAACATGACAAAATGTGGAAAATTTCAAGGGGTATAAATACTTTTTCAAGGCACTGTAGATAGACATTGAATTACACTGTCTTGCCGTGTCACATGCTCTGTATATAAACACACAATCCATCTCTTTTATATTAGGTGTTTTCTGGCTGTTGGGTGACACTCTCCAGCAGATATTCTCCGTTTTGTAGGCATCCATACAAAATATCATTACATGAAGGTGCTAATCATTATGCTGTAACCCTCTTGTCACATATTCCTGCACTCATTACCAATGTCCTGATAGGAAATGTCTGGGAGAATTGTGAGCTGGTACTCATCACAGGTAGCGGAGCGCTGGTGACAGGTTCTGCGATATGTGGCATCTACCCCCCCTAGAACGTTCATAATCAGCTCCTGACCTTCATATGATCCTGTGTAAATGATCTCAGTAGAAGAGGACAAACAGCAATAAATATATATAATTGGCCGAATATTACTCCTGTCATATCCTAGGCTGTAAAGGCCCCACCAGGGACAGTCAGCCCTTTAATAGCGTTATCCAAAACTCACAAGAAGACAGCTTTGCCATTTTATAGACATCCCTGACATCTACAGTAGGTCAGGTGTTCTCAAAGTGTATGACAAAATAAAAACACACATTTAGCACATCTCTTCATTACATACACAGTTCCCCACGATTTATGCTTTTAAAAAAAGCAGAATAAGCTTTAAAAGGATAAAAAAATAAAAAAAAAAACGTCTGGGAGCAAAAAGTCCCTTCTGACAAAAAAAAGAAGAAACTTTGGGCATGCACAGTGCAGTGTACACTCTCGGCTCATTACCTCCATCAATGGGCCGGGGACAATGTAACTCCTGTGCACACCCATGGCTGCCCAATGGCCAAAGAGGATCCCCACAGGATTTTGAAAGAAATGGCAGCTATGACATTTCAGAGAGCCCTTAATTCGAAACCTCTGTTCCACTGAAATGCTAAGCAGTTTTGCCAGCCCTGCTCAGGTCTTATCTGCAGGACTACAGAACACCTCCCCATGTCTTCATTCCCATAATATAAGGAGGAGCTGTTTTTTTGTACTATGTTTTTAAAGGGTTGCTGACCTTAGGCCTGCTATATATGTTCAAAATCAACTTCAACAAAGTACACATAGCAACTGTCCTCTTTATGGAGCGATCTGGGGTCTATAATAAATGTAAACATCCCATGTGACAGTAATAGGCAGTGACAGGTCCTTTTCATGGAGGGATCTGGGGTCTATAATGAATGTAAACATCCCATGTGGCATTAATAGGCAATGACAGGTCCTCTTTATGGAGGGATCTGGGGTCTATAACGAATGTAAACATCCCATGTGACAGTAATAGGTGGTGACAGGTCCTCTTTATGAAGAGATCTGGGGTCTATAACGAATGTAAACATCCCATGTGACAGTAATAGGTGGTGACAGGTCCTCTTTATGAAGAGATCTGGGGTCTATAATAAATGTAAACATCCCATGTGACAGTAATAGGTGGTGACGGGTCCTCTTTATGAAGAGATCTGGGGTCTATAATAAATGTAAACATCCCATGTGACAGTCATAGGTGGTGACAGGTCCTCTTTATGAAGAGATCTGGGGTCTATAATAAATGTAAACATCCCATGTGACAGTAATAGGCGGTAACGGGTCCTCTTTATAGAGGGATCAGGGGTCTATAATGAATTTAAACATCCCATGTGACAGTTCCTCTTTATGGAAGGATCTGTGGTCTATAATGAATGTAAACACCACATGTGACATTAATAGTCATTGACAGGTCCTCTTTATGGAGGGATCTGGGGTCTATAACGAATGTAAACACCCCATGTGACATTAATAGTCATTGACAGGTCCTCTTTATGGAGGGATCTGGGGTCTATAACGAATGTAAACATCCCATGTGACAGTAATACTTGGTGACAGGTCCTCTTTATAGAGGGATCTGGGGTCTATAACAAATGTAAACATCCCATGTGACAGTAATAGGTGGTGACAGGTCCTCTTTATAGAGGGATCTGGGGTCTATAATGTATGTAAACATCCCATGTGACAGTAATAGTCAGTGACAGGTACTCTTTATAGAGGGATCAGTGGTCTATAATGAATGTAAACATCCCATGTGACAGTAATAGGCGGTGACAGGTCCTCTTTATAGAGGGATCGGGGGTCTATAATGAATGTAAACATCCCATGTGACAGGTCCTCTTTATAGAGGGATCAGGGGTCTATAATGAATGTAAACATCCCATGTGACAGTAATAGGCGGTGACAGGTCCTCTTTATAGAGGGATCGGGGGTCTATAATGAATGTAAATAAGATGAGAATCAAATGTAATCAAAGAACAGAAGAACAGAAGGCGGCGACAACACGGCGACAGAAGACCGGGCCACCGCTTGTAAAAGAGCTAGAAGAAGGCGCGGTGGCCTGGCAAGAAGAACCGAAGAGGGGGACAAGACCCCCTGAAGAGGGTGACAAGACCCCCGAAGTCGGAAGAAGAAAGCCGGGCTCCTCCGCTAGTAAAAGAGCTAGCAGAAGATAGTGGAGGAGTCCGGCGAGAAGACCCCCGAAGAAGGAAGAAGACCCCTGGAGCTGTGCAATAAACTATTTTAACCCTTGTGTGTTGTGGATTTTTTTTAACATTTTTTTCACAGGTGAATGGGTAGGAGTACATTGTACCCCATACTCATTCACATAGGGTGGGGGGCCGGGATCTGGGGGCCCCCTTATTAAAGGGGGCTCATGGATTCCGATAAGCCCCCCGCCCGCAGACCCCGACAACCAACCCCAGGGTTGTTGGGAAGAGGCCCTTGTCCTCATCAACATGGGGACAAGGTGCTTTGGGGTGGAGGGGCCACCCTTCCCCAAGGCACATCCCATGTTGAGGGCACACGGCCTGGTACGGCTCAGGAGGGGGGGGGCACTCGCTCGTCCCCCCCCTTTCCTGGCCGGCCGGGTAGCGTGCTTAGATATGGGTCTGATATGGACCTGGGGGGGCCCCCACGCCGTTTTTTCGGCGTAGGGATTCCCCTTTAAGTCCATACCAGGTGACGGGGCCAGCGACGCCTCCTTCGCTGGCCCCTGCTACCTGGAGCCGTGCTCAAAATGAGCGGACTTTCCTCCACGTGTGTGGGCGAGTCCGTTCATTTTAAAAGTACGGCGGATAGTCTGGCGGACTTAGTCCACAGTACCTAATCCGCCGCAACAGTACCGTGTGTGGGCAGGTAGCTCGTTCGGAAAGTCCGACGGACTGTCCGCCAGACTTAGTCTGATATGTGTGTACGTGGCATAAGGTGAGGACATTGCTGGATCCCTGGACAGGTAAGTGTCCTTGTATTAAAAGTCAGCAGCTACAATATTTGTAGCTGCTGACTCTTAATTTTTTGGGAGGGAGACTGGAGCTCCTCTTTAATGTGCAAAATAAAGCAAAAAAATGTAAACTGTGTATCTGATTTTTTTTTTTCATTTTAATTTGTCTTGTTTATTATTTTTTTAGTTTCCCATTTAAAAAAAAAAATCTTTAATTTCTAATTAGCCTAGCAACACCTTGTACTAGAATTGTAATTTTATTGTCAATAAACACAGGACAAATTTTAGATTAAAATGTATGCTTTTTTATGTACAGTGACACTAACTTTTTTTTAAATTAACACTGGTCAAATAAGATTTATTTTTTTATTTGTCTATAGATTGCATAGAAATTAAAGACAATACCACCAAAGGAAATAATTGTTTGTCCTTTCTTTATTGACATAGGAGTGTGTCTATGGGAATGTTTGACCATTCTTCCAGAAGCGCATTTGTGGGGTCAGGTACTGATGTTGGACGAGAAGGCCTGGCTCACAGTCTCCGCTCTAATTCATCCACGCCACTTTTTTTTTTTGGCGTGGGGTTTCCCTTCAAATCCATACCAGACCCAAAAGGCCCCAAGCTGGTTTTTTTTTTCACTATTTATTTTAGTTTTTACATCCAGCTGTCAGCGGGACACCCCGCTGACAGCTGATGACACATTGGTTGTTAAGGATGCAGCGGGCAGCTTCCCAGCCTGCTCCTTACCAACCAGCTATATACAGTACAGTGTGTTTATTAAAGGGGAAAAAAAGTCACCGACCCTTTTCAAAAATGCAGTGGCTTAAAAACGCATAGATGTGAACGTGTACCATAGGACACCATGTTAAATGGACTGTAGTGCCTTTCTGCAAAATGCACCAAAAAGTGCATAGGTGTGAACGTAGGGTGATACAACATACAGGACTATTTGACCTCCCTGGTGGTATTCCCGAGTCTGGTTCGGGGTGAGATTTCAGTACCAAAAGCGGTAACCCCAAGCCAGACTCAGGATCACATCGCAGGATCCATGTAGAGGTTACTTACCTTGTCCCCTGGATCCTGCAATGTCTTCCCGCTGTGATCTGCGAGCCGCCGTGTCTCGCTTGATCTGTCACAGTGACGGCTCCGTTCCCTGCGAGCGTTGCGACGCACGGGGACGGAGTTCAGGGCCAAATTCAAAAAGTAAAAAACACAGTATAGATACAGTATACTGTAATCTTACAGATTACAGTACTGTAGCAAATAATTACACATCCCCTTTGTCCCTAGTGGTTTGTCCAGTGTCCTGCATGCAGTTTTATATTATAAATACTGTTCCGGGGGCGTGGCTTGCCTTGGACGAAGATGGCCGCTTAACTCCCGAGCTCCGTCTAGCCTGTGTCCTAAACTCCTGCTATTGGGGATTATCGCACCGCTTTACCGAACGATCATGGGCACATCCTCCCGGAGCCGTTCAACATCCCACTCGCGCTCTCCGAGAGACTTAGATACCCGTACATCACAGACTATCCCGGAACTTTTCAGAAGCCAGGGATCTAATATGGCGGCGAATCCTCCCGCTCGTGGCCACATTGGGATCACACTCACCCCTACGGACCAACCGCCGACACCGGGTGTCAATCGCCAACCGCAACACCAGCACCCCAGCCTACAAGACCTGAGAGCGGTAGCAACTGACATAAAAGACACGCTCACGGCCGCCATTTCCGACCTCCGCCGCGAACTACAAGTGATCTCCAGCCGAGTACAGGCGGTCGAAACTCAGGCCGCACAACAACAACAAGCGATCCAAAGGACCGACCGGCAGGTAGACACCCATACTCTACAACTCCGAGACATCCAGCGTCATGTCGAGGACATTGATAATAGAGGCCGCAGGCACAATCTTAGAGTGCGCGGCCTACCGGAATCGGTCGACCAGGACCAGCTCGTGCCTGCTGTCACTTCCATTTTTAACCAACTTCTAGAAAGACCCCTACAAACAGTTATCGCTATGGAACGCATCCATAGAGCTCTCCGTCCCAAGGGCAAGGATGCAGACCCACCTAGGGATATCATCTGCTACGTCAACGAATTCACGATTAAAGAGGACATCCTCAAGAAGGCCCGAGAACAACCGCAGATACTATACGAGGAACACCCTATCCACATCTTTCAAGATCTGTCAGCGATCACGCTAAGACACAGGAGAGACCTCCGTCCGCTGCTGGAGATTCTAAAAAACAGGGAGATACGATACCGATGGAGGTTCCCGTTTGCCCTCCAAGCCTCTCACCAAGGCCGCACCGCTACATTACAGGTTCCTGAGGAATTAGACCTGTTCTGCCGCACGCTGGACATACCGTACATAGACTTACCGAACTGGTATGCAGACTTCCATATCCCCTTTCGCAGCAGCAACGGCCTAGAATTTGACCGCATGGAGATCCAAACCTCTAACTACAGACGACGCAGACCACCATCCACAGGCAGACCAGGAGGAGGTTCTCACGTCAGACACCTACCTATGAGCCCGACCGCAGCACCGCTGCCACGGAGAGCACGCAGGGACCGCTAAACTGGTGAGTCCTCTCTTTCTCTACCGATGTCTGGCTATACCACTATACCTGTTCACATGCGGCATCACTCCTTCCCGCAAACATGACTTGGCTCCCTGATGTGGCCCCCCGCCCCACACAAGATGTTTAACGACCAGTAGGCTCCCGGTCGCATTGACTCACATCTAGCAGATCCTAACCCACGACATGTGAGACGGACCACATTTCACCGTGGCCCCTAGATTACCTGTCCCGAGTGAGAACTTCACCCTCTGCTTCTATACCGGACGAGTCTCCAGCTCCCCCCGCGTTCCTCACAAGCCGCCCACTCTGCATGGACCATACGAACGGCCCCCACGATGCTCCAGCACGAGGATTTCGGACTTCCGTACTCCCCATTGCTGCACGGTTAGACTCACCTGGACTCCCTCACTACATTAGATGAAATGCTTCTGCAACTGCTTTCAGCAATGATCTACTCCAACGTGCCTCCTCACATGAGCTTTGGATGGTCCTCTATACACAGGCTCAGGATCCTGGAAGAGACATCGGGGGGCAACCACTCGACTCTGTATTAGGCAGTGTTTTTGCCTGTAGCATTGACTTTTCTTTACAGACCGAACCATTTTGGAGAGACTGTAAGTAGGTACATAGATAAGTTGTGTTTAGGGGGCGTCGACCCTAGATGATTCGGTTTGCTGTATAGTATGTCTCCCTAGCAGAGGGCCCCGGTCCAGTTCACCCTCCCCCAGCTCGTCAGGTTGGAAAGATTAATGGCTCGCTCACCCCCGGAGGGGAGAACAACATAGAACCTCAATGAGATTTTGTCCTCCTGACGAGAGGGGCCGGTATGGTCGAGCAGACTCGCTTTACCCCCCAGTACCTTCCGTCTCTCACAATACTCCACCTGGTAGACCTTCCTAGGGGTACTGCATATATATGTTAGTAAGATGTTTTATCTCCTTTTCCTATATGGTTATAGGCATCGCTCTCCTCATGCTGTCCTGCCCTGATTTTTAGATCGGGAAGCCTCACTCACATGCGGGGGGACACCAAGTCTGTTTGATCTCTCAGGAGTGATGCCACAGGTTTACCTTGTTTCTGTCTGCCATTGGTTTTATGTTCTGTTTATTCGTTTCTCTTGCCTCATGCAACAGTTATATAGTTATGACGCTTATCAGTTGGGTCTATTTTGAAAGTGACCTTACACTTAGTCTATGTTCCCCCTGTAAATAGGGACGTCGTAATTTCACTACGAGGTAGGAATCCTTCCAAGATAGGAATCATCTTTTGAGCTAGCAACGCATTGCTATCCCCATCTTGACCATTTAATTTTTTTTCACCCTCATGTCCCTCTTCTAATTGATATCCGGCCTCTATGGCCATCCCCTAATCATAATCTTCATTTCTAAAATAATTATGGTTTGGGTTGCAGGCTAGACGGATCGAAATTCAACTTGTCACTCCACCTAGACAGAGTTAGACCACCGGTTTCTCTAACGAACAGCTGAAACCGCTGGCCTTATCCGATACTTATACTTGCACTGTTTGATTGTGTACACCTACATATCTGACTTCGTCCATAACTAAGTCAACCCCACCGCAGTGGTGCCTACGATCCTTATCAAACATAATACTAACAGACGCCACTGACTTTACCTGGCGATTGTACATAGGCAGTTCCTTTGATCCCCCAGAGGTTCTAGGTAACTCCCCGACGCCAGTTGATTCTTTATTCGACGTTAGATAGTCGAACTTTTTCAGATTACCAGATCAGCTTCGCTTTATCTGCCCCCTTTTATCCTAAACAGGCGGAAATATTTTCCTTCATCAACAACCTACCTCCCTGTTATAGGATTATATTTTCCTTTGCGACAAACACACTCTTCACAGACACTCCTATCTTTCCAAATTCATAGCACGAAAATGTCCTCTCGCCCAGGTCCGACCGCACCCCTTAGGGCAAAAATTGTCTCACTTAATATTAAAGGCCTAAACATTCCAGAGAAACGATCCAAACTCCTCCTTGCAATGCATAGGAATAAAGCAGATATTATTTTTCTCCAGGAAACCCACTTCAAGACGAACTCAGTCCCGAAAATCTGTGATCATCGATACCCCACTGCCTTTCACGCAACCTCCCCTCTAACGAAATCGAAAGGAGTATCTATTCTTTTCCACAAAAATTGCCCCTTTCAACTCACCGATCAATTGATAGATATAAATGGTAGGTATATTTTTCTTAAAGGTCAGTATGCAGGCACAAACATCACCTTGGTCAATCTATATGCCCCAAATACCCATCAAGTCACTTTCTTTAGAGAAATAACAACCTCCCTGATCTCCTTTAAGGAAGGGATTGTGATCATAGGCAGGGATTTTAATGTCCCTCTCAACCCCATTCTTGATACGTTCACCGGCACCTCCTCACTCCCATATCGAGCCCTGAAGACCATTAACGCCTCTCTAACGACCGTTTTACTACACGACACCTGCCGAACTTTAAACCCTGACTGTAAAGACTATACGTATTATTCTGCCCCCCACAACAGGTATTCACGTATTGACTTCTTATTCCTGACACAGAAGGATCTCCCTTTACTACAAAATGCCTCTATAGATCCGATGGTTCTATCAGACCACCATCCGATCTCAATGACGCTACAATTTCCTGAGACTAAATCCTCTACTCCTATATGGAGACTCGATTCCTCCCTACTCACCGACCCATCTGTCCTGGCGGAGCTCACTACCCATCTAAAACACTTCTTCAACGAAAACCATGAGTCCGATACCTCCCCTTTAAATAATTGGGCAGCTCATAAATGTGTTATCAGGGGAACCCTTATAGCATTAGCGGCCAAACGTAACCGTGAAAGGAAGAAAATATACACCGACCTCATAGCCCAAATTAGGAAACTAGAGTTTGTACACAAGCATACCCAAGCCCTAGCTACGCTTCAGGAAAGCTCGCTCGAAACTCCTAGAAATTCTAGATAAACAAACCCAACGTAAATATATACTCTCCAAAAAAACGTTCTACGAGTACGGCAACAAAACTGGCAAACTACTGGCCAGAGCACTTCAAGCTAAAAGGGCTTCCAATACTATTCATTCTTTAACCGACACTACCGGAAGAAGGCTTCATAAATCTACGGATATCGCTAACCACTTCGTTTAACCACTTAATAACCGCCCTATAGCCGAATGACGGCTTTAGGGCGGTTTCTTAACTGTGGGAGGCCGTCATATGACGTCCTCCCAGAATTCCGCTCTCGCGCGCCCCCTAAGGCGCGCACTCGAGAGCATCCGTGACCGCCGGGTCCACAGGACCCGGCGCATCACGGATCGCGGTAAACGGCCGCTCGTCGCGGCCGTTTACCACGTGATCGCTCCGTCAAATGACGGAGTGATCACTTGTAAACAAACCGGCGTCAGTTATGACTCCGGTTCCTCCCTCCCCCTCTCTGTACCGATCGGAACAGCGGAGGGGGAGGAGATCGGTGTCAGCAGCGATGTGGGCTGCATCTGCAGTGCCCACATCGCTGCTCACCGAAAATTAACCCCTCAATTCCCTGCAAATACTCTGCAATACCCTGCCATTACTCTGCATTACTCTGCAATACCCTGCATTACTCTGCATTACTCTGCAATACCCTGCATTACTCTGCATTACTCTGCAACACTCTGCATTACTCTGCAATACCCTGCATTACTCTGCATTACTCTGCAATACCCTGCAACACCCTGCATTACTCTGCAATACCCTGCATTACTCTGCAATACCCTGCATTACTCTGCATTACTCTGCAATAGTCTGCATTACACTGCAATACTCTGCAATACCCTGCCATTACTCTGCATTACTCTGCAATACCCTGCAATACCCTGCAACACTCTGCAATGCTCTGCAATGCTCTGCAACACCCACCAATACCCTGCAACACTCTGCAATGCTCTGCAACACCCGCCAATACCGTGCAACACTCTGCAATGCTCTGCAACACCCTCCAATATCCTGCAATGCTCTGCAACACCCGCCAATGCCCTGCAACACTCTGCAATGCTCTGCAACACTCTGCAATGCTCTGCAACACCCACCAATACCCTGCAACACTCTGCAATGCTCTGCAACACCCGCCAATACCCTGCAACACTCTGCAATGCTCTGCAACACCCGCCAATACCGTGCAACACTCTGCAATGCTCTGCAACACCCTCCAATATCCTGCAATGCTCTGCAACGCCATACTCTGAGATACCCAGCCATACTCTGATATACCCAGCCATAGTCGGTGATACCCTGCAATACCCAGCCATAGACACCCCCCCCCCTCCCGCCGCCCTCCGGTGCTTCTACCGACTCGCCAATACTATCAAATCCAGAATCTTTTTTTTTTTTTTTTTTTTTTCAGGCTTCCCAGCTTAGAGGTGAGATGCGGGGTCTTATTGACCCCACATCTCACTGTAAAGAGGACCTGTCATGCCATATTCCTATTACAAGGGATGTTTACATTCCTTGTAATAGGAATAAAAGTGATCAAAAAATTTATTTTTGGGGAAAAAAAATGTCAAACTAAAATAAATAAAGTACAATGAACAATAAATTTTTTTATTTTTTTTTAAAGCGCCCCTGTCCACATGTGCTCGCATGCAGAAGCAAACGCATACGTAAGTCCCGCCCACATATGAAAATGGTGTTCAAACCACACATGTGAGGTATCACTGCGTACGTTAGAGCGAGAGCAATAATTCTAGCCCTAGACCTCCTCTGTAACTCAAAACATATAACCAGTAAAAAAAAAAATTAAATCATCGCCTATGGGGATTTTTAAGTAGCGACGTTTGGCGCCATTCCACGAGCCTGTGCAATTTTGAAGAGTGACATGTTAGGTATCGATTTACTCGGAGTAACTTCATCTTTCACATTATGCAAAAATTGGGCTAACTTTACTGTGTTTTTTTTTTTTTTAAGCACAAAACAGTTTTTTCTTCAAAAAAAAGCATTCGAAAAATTGCTGCGCAAATAACGTGCGAGATAAAAAGTTGCAACGACCACCATTGTATTCTCCAGGGTGTTTGCTAAAAAAACATATATAATGTTTTGGGATTCGATGTAATTTTCTAGCAAATAAATGATGATTTTTACATGTAGGAGAGAAATGTCAGAATTGTCCTGGGTGCTCCAGAACGCCTGATGGCGCTCCCTGCATGTTGGGCCTCTGTATGTGGCCGCACTGTGTAAAAGTCTCACACATGTGGTATCGCCGTACTCGGGAGTAATAGCAGAATGTGTTTTGGGGTGTAATTTGTGGTATGCATATGCTGTGTGAGAAATAAACTGATAATATGACAATTTTGTGAAAAAAAAAAAAAAGTAAAAAAAATCTTGATTTTGCAAAGAATTGTGGGAAAAAATGACAACTTCAAAAAACTCATCATGCCTCTTACTAAATACCTTGGAATGTCTTCTTTCCAAAAAGGGGTCATTTGGGGGGTATTTGTACTTTTCTGGCATGTTAGGGTCTCAAGAATTGAAATAGGCCGTCAGTACTTCAGGTGTGATCAATTTTCAGATATTGGCACCATAGCTTGTGGACTCTATAACTTTCACAAAGACCAAATAATATCCACCAATTTGTACTTATTTTTACCAAAGATATGTAGTGGTATAAATTTTGGCCAAAATTTATGAAGAAAAAATTACTAATCTGCTAAATTTTATAACAGAAATGAAGAAAAATTCATTTTTTTACAGAATTTTCTGTATTTTTTCTTTTATAGCACAAAAAATAAAAAACCCAGCGGTGATTAAATACCACCAAAAGAAAGCTCCATTTGTGTGAAAAAAAGGACAAAAATTTCATATAGGTCCAGTGTTGCATGACTGAGTAATTGTCATTCAAAATGTGAGAGCACCGAAAGCTGAAAATTGGTCTGGTTATTAAGGGTGTTTAAGTGCCCAGTGGTCAAGTGGTTAATATTACACCAAACTTTATAACCTCTCCCCAACGGCCCCATCTGCAGACCACTCATCTAGGCTTAAAAAAATTAAGGAATTCCTCCATCAATACAGCCCCACCCCCATCTCAGAAGACACTGCCCAAGACTTAGAATCCCCCTTGACGACGGAAGAAATTTCTATTGCTCTAAAACAACTTAAACCGGGTAAAAGCCCAGGCCCGGATGGCCTCACAGTAGCCTATTATAAAACCTTTGCGGACATTCTCAAGCCACACTTTCTTTCGGCCTTTCAATCATTATCTGAACCCATCTCTCCTCCCGCAGAATTTTTGCAAGCCCACATTACTGTCATCCAAAAATCAGGTAAAGATCCCTCAGTAGTGACTAACTACAGACCTATCTCCCTATTAAATGTAGACCTTAAATGGTACGCAAAAACACTGGCAAATAGAATATTACCGCTCCTCCCTTAGCTTATCAGTCTTGATCAAGTCGGGTTTATCCCGGGTAGGGAAGCAAGGGACAATACCCTTAAAGCAATAAATGTCAGCCATTGGCTTTCGACCTCTCAGACGCCTGGTTTCATGTTGTCGTTGGATGCGGAGAAGGCGTTCGACAGAGTGGCCTGGGACTATATGTCCGAAGTTCTCAGAGCTATACATTTACCCCCCAGAATGTTAAATCTTATACAAGCCCTATATTCAATCCCAACTGCGAAGGTCAGGGTGAATGGCCACCTGTCGGACGCCTTCTCCATATCGAATGGTACGCGCCAGGGATGCCCTTTATCCCTGTTGATTTTCATACTGACATTAGAACCCCTCTTGAGAAGACTTAGAGCCAACCCCGACATTAGAGGAATTGACATTAAGGACCACACATACAAAATAGCCGCATTTGCGGACGATATTCTCCTTTTCCTATCTGCCCCCCTCACTACCATTCCTAATCTATTACAAGACTTCGCCAACTTCAAGACCCTTTCAAATTTGCAAATCAACTTCAACAAATCCAGTGCCCTGAACATCTCCCTACCCAAACCTGTTTGCTCACTCTGCTGGACCAACTTTCCCTTTCAATGGAACGATAAATCCATTACATACCTAGGAATCCAACTCCCAGCCTCCTTATCTGACCTGTACAATTTAAATTACACCCCTTTGCTGAAGAAGATATGTGCTGACTTTCAGACTTGGTCCCCGGAACGATTCTCCTGGTTCGGCAGAATCGCCATAATTAAGATGAACATTCTCCCACGTATCCTGTACCTACTGCAAACTATCCCGATAAAACTCCCTCCGAACTTCTTTTCCACATATCGCAAATTATGCACATTGTTTATATGGAACAAAGGCCGCCCCCGCCTCAGCTTTTCTAAATTAACCACCCCAAAACTTCGAGGAGGAACCGGCCTCCCAGATATTGGTAAATACCAGGTTGCTTGCCACCTTACTCGGATAATCGATTGGCATATTCACGCCCCACTTAAAGACTGGGTTCGTCTTGAACAAGCACTTTCCCCCGATCCACTAACTTCACTGCCTTGGCTCAGCTATAAATACCAGTCCCGAACACACAAAACTCACCCTTTGATAGCTCCGACGTTACATTCTTTCCAATGGGCCAGTGTTCACCACAAAATCTCCTCCACCAATGGACCGATGACTCCTCTTAGGGGTAACCCGGATTTTATTCCAGGCACACACCCATCCTTCCCGACAGCAGGATGGCCTCACACTACAGTTAGAGCAACGCATTTCTTTCATAATGATACACTCCTATCCAGAGAAGATTTAGCAACTCTTGCGTCTCGCGGGGCCTTTCCCTTATGGGCATACCTGCAGATCCGTCACTTTCTGCTCAACCACAAACTCAGACCACAGTGGTCTAGAGCACTGACTAATTTTGAGAACTTATGCTCTAATGAAGAACCCCAGCGCCACTTGATCCCACTTACTTACTCTCTCTTATTCCGAGATTGTGATCAGTCCGACCTATGAATAAGACAACAATGGACGAATGACCTTCAAGTGAACATTACTGAGGCGGACTGGGAGGATGTCTTCAGGTTTGTCCATAAGGGGACGGTCAACGTGCACATGCAAGAAAATGCTTTTAAAATAGCGTCAAGATGGTACAACACGCCCCATAAACTCCACATAATTAACCCCTCTAATTCCCAGATGTGTTGGAGATGCAACGCGGAAGTGGGAACATTTATACACATTTGGTGGACATGCCCCATCCTACAACCATACTGGACGGAGGTACACCAGACGATAACTGCTGTTACTACTTACCAATTGGATAAGTCACCAGCCCAATTTTTGTTACACCATTCAAACAAGCCCACTCGCCCTTATTACAGGTCTTTAGCCATGCATATGGTAAACGCTGCCAGAATATGCATCCCACGCAAATGGCGTTCACCCGACCCTCCACTACTCCGAGACTGGTTTAATCGCATTGACGCAATTATGACAATGGAAGACCTTATACACCAAGCAAAAGATACCCCTACGAAATTCACAACCACTTGGGCTTGTTGGATCCATTTCAAGACCACTGATTCCTATAAATGCATTATACAGATATGATCTTCGTGAAAATGAGAACGGACCTTTTCCACAAGATCATTCTCCTCAACTGTGAGACATTCCTTCACACATAATCTTAGATTTCTCTGGACCTCTATCAACAAATAATAAGACACACATACCCGCCCATCTCATGGATATATACGATCCTGATATCTCCTTACACCGAGATACCCTCACATCTGTTAGTCTTTAATCCCCCAGGAGCACCCCCATGACATATGGACCTGCAGACACTAATACCTACACCAAAGCAAAAACTGAAATATTGAAGACTATCTCCTAGTGTCTGGGAGGCGAGGAAGCCTGCTTTGTTATATTTTATTACATCGTGTTTTACTTTGTTATGTTTCACGATAAGTCGCATGGTTTTTTTTTTTATTAAGGTTACCAACTGCTTGATAGTGGCTGCGTCCGCAATTGTTTTATGCAATTGTCTTATGCCAAATGTAACCTAACCAACTGTTATTGCCTATATACTGTATTGTTCTGTTTACCTGTTCCGGTATGTAATCTTCAATAAAATTGTCATTAACAAAAATAAATAAATAAATAAATACTGTTCCTTCATGCCAGGAAACTGGAGATTGTCCATAGCAACCAAAAAAATGTCAGTTTACATCAAAAGTGGTTATAGACCAGCTAGAAAACAGCGATTTTAAATTAGAATTGATTTGTGGCGAAATTCAACATTAAACACTAAAAGTAATGACAGTGACAATTCTGTAACTGAGCAAATTTCAGTGTTTTTGATTTGATTACATTATTGAATCATTTTTATTATTATTATTAGTTATACTTATTTATAGTTATTTATTATATTATATAATATATATATATATAATTATACATGATATATATATATATATATATATATATATATATATATATATATATATATATATATATATATATATATATATATATATATATATATATATATATATATATATATATATATATATATATATTAGAGCTGCACAATTAATCGTCAAGAAGTGTTTCACAATGCAAAGAATTCTCTCTGCTCTTCTGAAACCACAGCCCTCAAAAGAAAGGAAAAGAAAAACATGGGAGTCTGCCAAGAATCAAAACATTTTTTATCAGTTGAACTTAATATAAACATTGTAACAATTTATCAATGGAATAGAATTTGTGTTTAAGTGAAAAAAGTTTAACCACTTAAAACAATAAACCTTTTTCTGACATTTGTTGGTTTCAAGTTATAATCTTTTTTTTTTTTTTTTTGCTAGAAAATTACTTAGAATCCGCCAAACATTATATATATTTTTTTAGTAGACACCCTAGAGAATAAAATGGTGGTTGTTGCAATATTTTATGTCACACTGTATTTGCGCAGCGGTCTTTCAAATGCAATTATTTTGAAAAAATGTCTCTCTCTCTCTCTCTCTCTCTCCTACAATATAAAATGCCAAATTCCAATGCAAAATAACAGTACCTCTTTCAGCACCTAAAACCTGAAATAATCATAGCGCCAGGGAGGTTAAGGACTCTATAGTGAAGCGCTTACATTATGAGATTTTAGCTTTGGCTTTAAATCTGCTCCATGGGAAATCACAAAATGTAAATGTCGACTGCACAACCAGCCATCCTCTGGAGGGGACAGGATAACCACTATGCAGATTATAGATTAGCTCCCCAGCATCTCACTTGTTCAGCTGAAAGGGTAATAATTGCAGAGAGACAAAACTCCGACTTCCAGCCCAGAACTGAAATTTGAAAAGTCTTGTAATCGATGTCAGGAGCGGAAAGCTTTTAACTGTAATTATACATAATTAGTCACGTGGCTTATTCACTTAATTTCTGTGTGCTGGCATCTGGGAGAAAATTTGTAGTTTCAAGAATACATTTTAAACATCTCCCCCCCTCCACTTCTTTGTTATCGGTCTTCCGTTCCTTTGTTGAAAAGGGACAGTACCATCAGATCTGAACCTGAAGGGCCCTTTCTTACCAAAATGTGTTCCAAAGTTAAATCTGACTTCCAGCCCTCCTTCCAGTCTTGCACAGTTGTAGCGGCTCCTCTCCTGGACTGAAACGGCTTCCTCTGATTTCACTGCACACTGTGAGCTTCTCACAATGTGCATTAGAAGCTGTAGCATGAGGTGCCTCATTTCCCGGATGGAAGCCATCTTAGCCCTTTTTCTGCCAGTCCCTGGTCCGCCCCTTTATTGGATTTCAGTTCTTGCAAACATGGGAGGCTCAGAATCAGGGCAGTCTGCGTGCAAATGCAACCTGCTTAGGAACTACAGCTCCTCCAGACTGACTCCCACCCATTAGGGATGAGCTCAGGCATGTTCGCATGGAAGACGTGCAGAGCCCGCCAGGAAGTGAGACATTGACCGATCTATGCAGCCGCGCATCGGGGCAATGTCTCACTGTCTGGCTATAAATACTCTTTAACCCCTTCCCACCCACGCTATAGCTGAAAGACAGCTATAGTACACCTCTCCAGTTCTGGAAGGGCGTCAATGTATGTTCTCCAAGAACCTTGGGGCACACCCTGTGACTGCTGTGTCCTTTGGACACAGCTGATCACAGATTACGGTAAAGGGCCAATCACAGAAGCCCTTTACCATGTGATCAGCTGTGTTCAAATCACAGCTGGTCTTATGTACGCAGACATGCTGATTATCGGCTCTCCTTTCCTTACACACTGGGGTTATTTACAGAAGCTGGTGAGTGCAAAATCTGGTGCAGTTTTGCATAAAAACCAATCAGCTTCCAGGTTTTATTGCCAAAGCTTAATTGAACAAGCTGAAGTTAGAAGCTCATTGGCTACCATGCACAGCTGCACCAGATTCTGAGTTTTTGTAAATGTCCCCTCGTGTCTCTGTGTGTGGAAAGGAGAGCCAACAACTGGCAAGGCTAACAGGGTATAATGAGTACATTCAAGAAAAACCGGTGTATAGGGGCTGCAACCTTCACACAAAAGCTCCGCCCAGTGCTCAGACCTTGAGGCTGCTGACACCTCCAATGTACCAGAATAAGGAAAGGGATGGTCGGCACTCAGGATGATATCCAAAATGGTATTTCTTTATTAACCGCTTGCCAACCAGCCGCCGTCATTTTACTGCGGCTGGTCGGCATGATCCCGCGAGCCGTCGTAGCTATACGTCGGCTTGTAGGATGAGGATAGCAGGCTCGAAAGCGCTGCACTGCAGGGGGGGGGGGTGCCGATACTCGTGGCCAACGGTTGCGATGTCCACCGGCCACGAGCGATCGCAGGCACAAGAGGTAGAACAGGAACGTGTGTGTGTAAACACACAAATCCCTCTTCTGTGAGGAGAGACAGATTGTGTGTTCCTAATAGCTAGGAACCACCATCTGTCATTTCCTCTAGGTCAGTCCCCTCCCCCTACAAGTAGAAACACACACAGGGAACACAGTTAACCCCTTGATCGCCCCCTAGTGTTAACCCCTTCCCTGCCAGTGACATATTTACAGTAATCAGTGCATTTTTATAGTACCGATCGCTGTATAAATGCCAATTGGTTCTAAAAATTTGTCAAAAGTGTCCGCCATAATGTCGCAGTCCCGATAAAAATGGCAGATCGCTGACATTACTAGTAAAAAATTAAAAAAAATTATAAAAATGCTGTAAATCTATCCCCTATTTTGTAAAATAAAATGATTTTTTTTATATTTTTTGGGGGGATATTTATTATAGCAAAAAGCAAAAAATATTCCTTTTTTTTCAAAATTGTTGCTCTTTTTTTGTTTATAGCACAAAAAATAAAAACCGCAGAGGTGATCAAATACCACTTAAAAAAAAGCTCTATTTGTGGGAAAAAAAGGGCGTCAATCTTATTTGGCTGCAAAGTTGCAGGACTGCGCAAATGTCAGTTAAAGCGACGCAGTGCCAAATCGCAAAAAGTACTCTGGTCAGGAAGGGGATAAATCCTTCCGGGGCTGAAGTGGTTAATTGAGCCAGTGAGAGAAGAAAATGCCATGTGCCTAGCTGTGTGTGCTATAGTGGGGAGGACCGCTTAATACGAGCAGCTCCTTCGAGGGTAGCGCTACATATTAAAGTGATAGTCTAAACCAGTGATGGCGAACCTTGGCACCCCAGATGTTTTGGAACTACATTTCCCATGGTGCTCCACTATACTACAGAGTGCCAGAGCATCATGGGAAATGTAGTTCCAAAACATCTGGGGTGCCAAGGTTAGCCATCACTGGTCTAAACTGAAGGGCAAAGATTTATTATATTCAAGCTTACCAGTCCTTGGATGTGGTGGTTGCATTGTTTTTTTTTTTGTATCCTTTATTTTACCTGGTGATCCTTCCAGTAACACACTTCCTGTCCTAGGCTGACAACGCACACTGTACTGTATCTATGGAGGAGCAGTGTTGTCACCCTAGGGTAGGAAGTGAGGACTAGGGAACACCTCATCCTCTCCTCTTCATAAAATGAAGGGGACGTATTCTAGAGTCCTCAGAGGTAGCTAGGAAGCTGTAACTGATAAGAGTGCAGCACAGGAAGTTATAAACTCACAAGATTTCTGGCAGGATCAACAGGTATTCTCTGTACTTTATCAAACAAATATAACTTAACTCTTTCAACTGTATATTTACTGTACAAAAATAAGTAATTGTTGGGGTTTATATACACCAGGGATATGCAGTGAGTGGACCTCCACATCTGTTGCAGAACTACAAGTCCCATGAGGCATAGCAAGACTCTGACAGCCACAAGCATGACACCCAGAGGCAGAGGCACGATGGGACTTGTAGTTTTACAACAGCTGCAGGTCCGCAATGTTTTGCACTTAGGTTTAGATACATGTTAACAGACCCACTGCTGTCTATTGAAAAGTTGCCTGGAATAGTTGGTGGGCACATACGGGGACAGAATCTGTCACATTCTGCAGATAGAGACAGATCTGATACAGCGGGGACCTTCTTAGGAAATCAGTGACATGCTTCTTGCATAGCAGTGCTTGCACATTGCTTGTGTTTTCTTGATGTTCTCTTTCTAAGGCTGGATTCACACCTAGGCATTTTTAGCGCTTTTTGCATTTTCCAGATTTGCCCTACAGTCCATTTACCATGGTTTCCTATGGAACACTTTCTGTAGTGCAAATCTGAAAAATGCAAAAAGCGCTAAAAATGCATAGGTGTGAATCCAGCCTAAGAGAAAAATACAAGGACTCCCATTTCTTGCCTCCTTCTGAAAATGCAAGCTGCCTGGCAATCTCTGCCCTTCAGTGCTTCCGTGTCACAAACGCGTGCTTCCTTGGTCAGTGATTCACAACCATTGGAACCAATGCACCAGAATGTCAGAAGAATTTTCAGGAAAGCTTAAATAGTTCTCTCATGGTAGATGTAGTTTAATGCAAGTCTATCACTGTGTTCAGGATAAGTAACACTCCATAAAAATCCTTACCCATAGCGGTGCCTGGCCACATCTCGACTTAGTCGTTCAGATAAGTAGGCCCCAATCCGGTCCAGCTTCTCCGGGGCTGATAGAGCATAGAAGGTCAGCTTCTCCATGTTTGACTTGACCAGGCCATCCTAAAAATACCACAAAAAAGATGGATGAACGCTACATCTCACGGGTTCTCATCCAACGGTACCCCAGGGGTACCTTTAATGTGTTCTTATAGTAAGTCGTCATAACAGTTTAGAATATCTCGTAGTAGTAGTAGTAGTCAGTCATAATCATCTGGTCTTGCGCTGTAATGTTGAAGATATGTCATAGCTTCTCCAAGTCTCTTGACTGATAGGAACATACCCCAGCATGTATATTCACACTGCTAACAGACAACTTAATTCCATCACCATGGAATGGCCGATGTTGATTGTCCAAGAACAGGATGGGAGGTGGGAAAGTTGTGAACCCTCCCCCATCAGTTCTAGTTACATCATCCCATCCTTGGTGCCAAGTCTGCATAGGTGTTAATTGGTTAGTTCCCATACAGTATCTGAAAGTGTGAGCTCTACAAACATTTATACTCACCTAGGTGGATGTAGCATCGGCCCATTGCTGCATCTGTCCCCGGCCACCTCTACACCCAGAATCAAAGGTTCAAAGAATGCTGATCGCTCAGTTCTCCGTCTTCAGGCTTCATTCATACATGCCGTTTTGGGCTCTCAAAATGCACTACAATCACAAAACGCAGGTTCAGGTGCCATTATTTTCAATGGCACCTAAAACCCAGAGTAGTTTTGCCACAATTATCATATGATTTATTGTGCGGCAATCACAGCAAATCACATCGCGTTAAGCTTGTAGCTCCAAAAATGAGCAGGAGCTTCTTTTGGGCGACAAGCTTCACGGGCAGCGGTTTGCCGCCAATGCCACGCAATAAATTGTGGCAAAACCGAACCGCATTTTAGGTGCCATTGAAAATAATTGGAACAAGTATGTAGAGCTACCACCTACTGTGAGTCATTGTCAAAACGGCTCCCAGCCTCAAAGGTCTCTGAAAACCTCCAATCTCCAACAAACATAAGTAAAAGCTGGCCTCAATGTACAGTGCCTTGAAAAAGTATTCATACCCCTTGAAATTTTCCACATTCTGTCATGTTACAACCAAAAACTTAAATGTATTTTATTGGGATTTTATGTGATAGACCAACACAAAGTGGCACATAATTGTGACGTGGAAGGAAAATTCTAAATGGTTTAAAAAAATATTACACAAATAAATATGTGAAAAGTGTGGGGTACATTTGTATTCGGCCCCCCGGAGTCAATACTTTGTAGAACCTCCTTTCACTGCAATTACAGCTGCAAGTCTTTTTGGGGATGTCTCTGCCAGCTTTGCACATCTAGAGAGGGACATTTTTGCCCATTCGTCTTTGCAAAATATCTCAAGCTCTGTCAGATTGGATGGAGAGCGTCTGTGAACAGAAATTTTCAAGTCTTGCCACAGATTCTCAATTGGATCTAGGTCTGGACTTTGACTGGGCCATTCTAACTGTTTATGGTCGTTGTCCTGCTGGAAGGTGAACCTCCGCCCCAGTCTGAAGTCTTTTGCAGACTCTAATGCCACGTACACACGACTGGTTTTTTCCGTCAGAATAAACTCTGAAATGGACTTGCGTACACACGATCACACCAAAGTCCGATCGTTTAGAACGCGGTGACGTATGATGGGACTAGAAAAAGGAAGTTAAATAGCCAGTAGCCAATAGCTGCCCTTGTGTTGTTTTTGGTCCATCGGAATAGCATACAGACGAATGGTTTTCCCGATAGGAATTGATTCCGTGAGAAAGATTTAAAACATGTTCTATTTCTAGGTCCATCAGAAATTTCGAAAGAAAAAGTCCACTGAAGCCCACACACAATCGGAATATCCGATGGAATGATTCAGTTGGATCTTTTCTGCCGGAAAGTCCGACCACGTGTACGCAGCATAACAGGTTTTCTTCTAAGATTGCCCTGTATTTGGCTCCATCCATCTTCCCATCAACTCTGACCAGCTTCACTGTCCCTGCTGAAGAAAAGCATCCCCACAACATGATGCTGCCACCACCATGTTTCACAAGTGGGGATGGTGTGTTTGGGGTGATGTGCAGTGTTAGTTTTCCACCACACATAGCATTTTGCTATTAGGCCAAAAAGCTGAATTTTGGTCTCATCTGACCAGAGCACCTTCTTCCACATGTTTGCTGTGTCCCCCACATGGCTTTTCCACAAACTGCAAAAGGCACTTCTTATGGATTTCTTTCAACAATGGCTTTCTTCTTGCCACTCTTCCATAAAGGCCAAATCTGTGGAGTGGATGACTAATAGTTGTCCTGTGGACAGATTCTCCCACCTGAGCTGTGGATCTCTGCAGCTCCTCCAGAGTTGCCATGGGCCTCTTGGCTGCTTCTCGGATGAATGATCTCCTTGCCCGCTCTGTCAGTTTAGGTGGACGGCCATGTCTTGGTAGGTTTGCAGTTGTGCCATACTCTTTCCATTTTCGGATGATGGATTGAACAGTGCTCTGTGAGATGTTCAAAGAATGGAATATTTTTTTATAACCTAACCCTGCTTTATACTTCTCCACAAATTTATCCCTGACCTATCTGGTGTGTTCCTTGGTCTTCATGATGCTGTTTGTCCGTGAATGTTTTCTAACAAACCTCTGCGGGCTACACAGAACAGCTGTATTTATACTGAGATTTAATTACACAAAAGGTAACGTCTAAAGGCAATTGGTTCCACTAGATTTTAGTTAGGGGTATCAGAGTAAAGGGGGCTGAATAAAAATGCACCCAACACTTTTCAGATATTTATTTGTAAAAAATGTAAAAAAACATTTATAAATTTTCCTTCCACTTCACAATTATATGCCAGTTTATGTTGGTCTATCATATAAAATCCCAGTAAAATACATTTATGGTTTTCTCCTTATGAGAACGACAGATGGTGTTGAACACCCCCGTCCCTGTTTAGGGATGGGTATTCTGCTTTGATTGTCTATTTCACACCTCTTGTGGTCCAGTTCATTCTGTCCAAAATGTGCACCTCACTGTCCTTGAAAGAATGTTCCTTTTCTATGAGGAGTATGAAAAACGATGAGTCTTGACCGGTAGAATTTGCATTCTATGTTGAGGTCATTTACACATGCATCCCAAACCATACAGCCATGAGAAGGGCTCTCTTCACTCATGCACACCTTTGTGAATGAGGCTATAGTGTTCTTCTCCACCCCATCCAGCATCAACTATCCCTTTCCCCCCCCATTCTGACTATCCCTGGCCTGCCCCTTTCATCCATTGGATTTCAGGTTTTTTTCAATCGTGGAGGCTCAGCATCAAATGTGGGCATTACCTAGGGCGGTCTGCATGCAAAAGCAACCTGCATAGGAATGCCCGCTGCTCCAGGCTGACATCCACCCATCAAGGCATTTTGATATCTGCATTACTCCTGCCAAGGACCAGCCCACTGGATCTTAGGAGGAGCATTGAGACAGGGTGCTGTGATGTTTTCAGGAAGTTAAGTACCAGCCATGATCTGCCTGCATTGCGGAGAGAAGCGCCGAGGACCCAGTGATCATGACGCTGGATCTAAAATAATGTATGTAATGAGAACAAAAATGTTTTATGTATAATTCTCATTAGCATATGGATAGGTGGGGAGGGGACCAGGGAAGGAAAAATTATAAGCAAAATGAATTTCAGCTTTAACTCTTTCAACCACTTCCCATCCACTGTACGTTTATAAACGTCCATGAATTGGAAGGGTGAAATCTTGGTCATCGCTGCAGCTGCTGCAATGATCGAGATACCATTTTTTTTAGAGTTGGCAATTCCCTACAAAGTAAAAGTAATCCTAGTAGCTAACGAGACGCTGGATTACTTTTACAGGCGGTGGAAGGGGGTCCAAACCACCTCTCATCGCCTTTACCGGGCTGTCCTATGCGATTGGGGAGCCTGGTAAAGATGCCACCAGCGGCATCTGATTCTGGGCACACAGCAAGAGGAACGTATGTTCTTTCACCCACTGTGTGACATCAGAAACCAGAATCGACGAGGATTTCAGTTGTTTGTTTACCATGTCTGATCGGCTGTACTGGAGGCCAGAGGTGAGATCTGGGGTCTAGTAGATCCCAGATCTCTCCATAAAGAGGATATGCAATGGTCACCATTTTATTCTCTAGGGCCTGTTAAAAAAAACCATATAATGTTTGGGGGTTCTAACTAGTTTTCTAGCAAAAAAACAAAATTATGTTTTTTACATGTAGGAGGGGAACGTCAGAATTGGCCCAGAATGGAAGTAGTACATTCTTATGCCTTGTACACACGGTACGATTGTTGGCAGGGGATTGTCTGTTGACAGACTGTTATCCTAAAATCTTACCATTAGTAAGCTCCTTTTGACAATTGCTGTCCAACTTTCGGCCAGCAAATGTTGGATGGCAGGCTAGTAAATTTTCAGTGGGCAACGGTCTGTTGTCAGATTTTCGTATGGTCAGTACACAAATGATGGAAGTACAAACACGCATGCTCGGAATCAATGCTCACTAAACACAAAATTAGCAGAAGGGGCCCAAAGGGTGGGGCTCAAGAGCTGCAATTCCTCGTAGTACCTCATTACGTTTGTGGCACAACAATTGAGTAACGTTAGTATGCAAAACAAGATCCTGGCAGACACCCTTTTCATAAAAACAAAACAAAAAACAGACGTTTGGTTGGCCAACAATCGTACTGTGTGTACGAGGCTTTAGACCCCATACATACTATTAGAATTTCTGCAGATTTTTGTCTTCAGATTTACCAAAACCATGTAGTGCAAGGGCCTGCCTGATTGCATACAGATTGAAACTCTTAGCCCTTGTACACATGGTCGGACATTCCAACAACAAAATCCATCGGATTTTGTCCGAGACTAGTGTTGCATACACACGGTTGGACAAAGTTGTCGGAAAATCCGATTGTTCGTAACGTGATGACGTTATTTAGTTACGACAGGACTACATTCAGGCTAGCAGCCAATAGCTTTGGTCTAGGAATTTGATCTGAGCATGGCACTTTGTCCGATCGGAATTCTATACAAACGATCGGACATGTTGTCGAAAATTTTTTATATCCAGCTCTCAAACTTTGTTGGTCAGACATTCCGATGGAAAAAGTCAGATGAAGCCCACACACAGTCGGATAATCCGACAACACGGTCCAATCGGACATTTTCCAACCGTGTGTACAAGGGCTTAAAGCGGTGTTCCAGCCGTTTTTTTTTTTAAAGTCAGCAACTACAAACACTGTAGCTGCTGACTTTTAATAAGGGCACTTACCTGTCCAGCAAGCCTGCAACGTCGCCCCCCCGAGGCCGATCCGTCCATCGGATCAGGTGCTGGCAACACCATTGCAACTAAGGGAAAACCGGCAGTGGAGCCTTGCAGCTTCACTGCCCGTTTTCTACTGCGCATGTGTGTGTCGCACGTCGCTTTGTGAATGGCCCTGTCATCTTCTAGGAAGCACACAGGTCCCAGAAGACAACGGGGGAGCTCGCCGAAGAGGAGGAAGTGACGGAACAGCTCCACGGACTAGGAAGAGGCAGATTAGAAAGACTGCCTAGCAACAGGGGTTTCTGGTAAGTAAATAAAAAAAAAATTCTATGTTTTTTTAATTTATTTCAAAGAAAATTTCAATGTATAAATGTTTTTTAGGGTGGACCTCCGCTTTAAGGTTTGACCTCATAATATATTATTTTGGTAAATCCAAAGACAAAAATCTGCAGAAAATCTTTTTTTTTTTTTCGCCATTAGTGTGCTTATACGTTTCATCCTCATATGCAAGAGCTGCAAATTCTGTACCAGTAATGTGCTCATTTTCCTTTCTATATACGTCTACTCCCTGGTGGCTCTCCATCTCCCCGCGTTTTGCTGGCTGAGCTCCTTTCTCTTTTATGGCTGCTGTGTGACACCAATAATTCCAATGACTACATTGACCTTCTCAGCATCACTGGAGTTCATTAAAGCCGCCATGCAGAATAGGACACCCTTGGCAGGAATCTTGTCTTACCAGGAGCAAGTGTCACAGAGTGCAGAGTTAATTCAAAGAACATGCCATATTGTCATATAAAAAGTGACATCTATTTATTTATATATGGATTGTATTGCTGAATACTGATTTAGTGCAAAGACTGAGCAGAGGATCAATGTTACGGAGGGAACAGGAAGAAGGCCTTTAGAGTAAAGTGACCACAAGCATGTCTCTGGTTATAAAATACATGGTTCTATTCAAAGACAAGGGGAAACTGTGTGTTTAAAGTGAACCTGTGGCCAGGCCTTGTGGATTTGTCCACATTTACATATTCTCAAGGCGGATCTAAGTAGGCAGTTTATACTTATCTAACCTCCAACGGCCCTGTCCGTCGCCAGCACCTTTTCCTGTATGACAGTTTTCGGCCAGCTATACATTGGCCAGTGTGGGATGATGTTACTCCTGCGTATGTGCAGGGACACACAGGGATCAGGCCCGGCTGCAGTAAGCTGAGCTGCACATGCGCAGCTCCGTTTATATGCCGGGGGATGCTGCAAACAGGCAGGTAAGTGTAGTTTATTGCAGCAAACAACAGCAAAACTTTAGTTACGCTTTACCAAGCAGTAAATTAGCTTTTAGGCTAGGTTCACATTGTGTGTGCGAGATGAAGCGTTGGCATCGTGTATACGGCCGCCCGTTCATTTTTCAATAGGCTGCCCTAGATGTGGGAAAGGTGCAAAAAGAAGTTCTGGACTCTTCTGCAAATATCGAGCCTCGATGAATCGTGTGCACTAGCAGGTGCAAATAACAATTAATGGCACCACGTGTCTGCTAACGGGCAGCACATTTCTGTGTGTGTCGGAAAAGCACACAATTTTGTATGTGTTGCCAACACGCACAAAGTGTGAACCTAGTTATATAATAAGCCCTCACTGACCTCTTTAGCTGCAGATATTAGAAGGATTAGAGAGAATAAGAAGGCTGCTGGTAGGGGGGAGCAGAGTGAGCTGACCTGCAGAGTAACTGCTGGCAGAGGTGAGCAGGATGAGCTGCTCAGTTAATGTTGGATGTGGAAGAAGGGTGTGTTGCTGAGTTGATGCTGGACGGGGAGCTGCTGAGTACATGCTGGATGGGGAGCAGGGGGAGCTGCTGAGTAGATGCTAGGTGGGGCAGCTGCTGAGTAGATGCTGGGTGGGGTAGCTGCTGAGTAGATGCTGGGTGGGGCAGCTGCTGAGTAGATGCTGGGTAGGGCAGCTACTGAGTAGATGCTGGGTGAAGGAGCGGTGGGGGGCTCTGAGTTGATGCTGGGTGGGGGAGCAGGGGGAGCTGCTGGGTTGATGCTGGGTGGGGTAGCAGGGTGAACTGCTGAGTTGGAGCTGGGTGGGGTGCAGGGTGAGCTGCTGAGTTGATGTTGGATGTGGAAGCAGGGTGAGTTGCTGAGTTGATGCTGGATGGGGAGTCGGCGGAGCTGCTGAGTAGATGCTGGGTGGGGGAGCTGCTGAGTAGATGCTGGGTGGGGTAGCTGCTGAGTAGATGCTGGGTGGGGCAGCTGCTGAGTAGATGCTGGGTAGGGCAGCTACTGAGTAGATGCTGGGTGAAGGAGCGGTGGGGGGCTCTGAGTTGATGCTGGGTGGGGGAGCAGGGGGAGCTGCTGGGTTGATGCTGGGTGGGGTAGCAGGGTGAACTGCTGAGTTGGAGCTGGGTGGGGTGCAGGGTGAGCTGCTGAGTTGATGTTGGATGTGGAAGCAGGGTGAGTTGCTGAGTTGATGCTGGATGGGGAGTCGGCGGAGCTGCTGAGTAGATGCTGGGTGGGGGAGCTGCTGAGTAGATGCTGGGTGGGGGAGCTGCTGAGTTGATGCTGGGTGAAGGAACGGGGGGGGGGGGCTCTGAGTAGATGCTGGGTGGGGGAGCTGCCGAGATGATTCTGGGTGGGGGACCTGCTGAGTTGATGCTGGGTGGGGGAGCAGGGGTAACTGCTTGGTTGATGCTGGGTGAGGGATCAGGGTAAGCTGTTGGGTTGATGCTGGGTGAGGGATCACGGTGAGCTGTTGAGTTGATGATGGGTGGGGGAGCAGGGGGGGCTCTGAGTTGATGCTGGGTGGGGGAGCAAGTGGGGGAGCAGCTGAGTTGATGCTGGGTGGGGGAGCAGGGGGGCTCTGAGTTGATGTTGAACGTGAAAGCTGCTGAGTTGATGCTGGGTGGGGGAGCAAGCGGGGGAGCAGCTGAGTTGATGCTGGGAGGAGGAGTTGACCCTAACTGAGCTGCAGAAAATAAAATTTAAAGTATTTGATATTGTACATCTTCAGTATGAATTACGCCACAGTGCCTTCAGCTACAGAGGTCACAGAGGGAATGTTTGAAAGCTCATATACAGCTTGTTGAGAATTAAAAGTCCATAGCCTGCCATCATATTTTTTTGTATCATCAAGTTATTAAGATGCTATAATTTCTGGTTTAAGGCCTGAAACTTTACTGAAGAGTAGGACTCACTTCACTGCAGGTGTGCAGTCTCCTGCATAGATGAGGTAGGGGGCCGCTGCTTGACAGAACTGCATGGTGTGTAATGTGGACTTTGATGTTTGGCATGCAGTGCAATTTAATGAGTGGTATAAATAAATAAAAAATACTGCATATAGTGTTGTTTAATATATTGTATATGGAATGATGCCTGATCAACAAAAGCTCCTTACCTCTGAATCTTCTGGGAAGATGTTATCGACTAGCCTCTTGTAGCGCGGACGCAGCGCCCCACAGCAGCCACAGACACCTACAAAACAGACAAAGCCAGAACTTTCATTAAAAGAGGCCAGACAAGTAGCACATTCAGTTCCGCATATGCTATTTAACCACTTTCAGACCGGACCATTTTGCTGGTAAATGACCAGAGGTCTTTTTACACTTTGGCACTGCGCTGCTTTAACTGGTAATTGCGCGGTCATGCAATGTTGTACCCAAACAAAATTTGCGTCCTTTTCTTCCCACAAATAGAGCTTTCTTTTGATGGTATTTGATTGCCTCTGCGATTTTTATTTTTTGCGATATAAACGTAAAAAGACCGCAAATTTTGAAAAAAAATGATATTTTCTACTTTTTGTTATTAGAAAAATCCAATAAACTCAATTTTAGTCATACATTTAGGCCAAAATGTATTCAGCCACATGTCTTTGGTAAAAAAAAAGTCAATAATTGTATATTTATTGGTTTGCGCAAAAGTTGTCACATCTACAAACTAAGGTACGTTTTCTGGAATTTACGCAGCTTTTAGTTTACGACTGCCTATCTCATTTCTTGAGGTGCTAAAATGGCAGGGCAGTACAAAACCCCCCCAAATGACCCCATTTTGGAAAGTAGACCCCCTAAGGAAATTGATAAGAGGCATGTTGAGCCCATTGAATATTTTATTTTTTTGCCTCAAGCGATTGAATAATGACAAAAAAAAATTTTTTTTTTTTTTTTACACAAAGTTGTCACTAAATGATATATTGCTCACACATGCTATGGGCGTATGTGAAATGACACCCCAAAATAAATTCTGCTGCTTCTCCTGAGTACGGGGATACCACATATGTGGGACTTTTTGGGAGCCTAGCCGCATACGGGGCCCCGAAAACCAAGCACCGCCTTCAGGCTTTCTAAGGGCGTAAATTTTTGAGTTCACTTCTCACTACCTATTACAGTTTTGAAGGCCATAAAATGCCAAGATGGCACAAAACCCCCACAAATGACCCCATTTTAGAAAGTAGACACCCCAAGCTATTTGCTGAGAGGCATGTTGAGTTCATGGAATATTTTATATTTTGCCACAAGTTGCGGGAAAATTACAAACTTTTTTTTTTTTTTTTTTTTTTCACAAAGTTGTCACTAAATGATATATTGCTCACACATGCCATGGGCATATGTGAAATGACACCCCAAAATAAATTCTGCTGCTTCTCCTGAGTACGGGGATACCACATATGTGGGACTTTTTGGGAGCCTAGCCGCGTACGGGGCCCCGAAAACCAAGCACCGCCTTCAGGCTTTCTAAGGGCGTAAATATTTGACTTCACTCCTCACTACCTATTACAGTTTTGAAGGCCATAAAATGCCAAGATGGCACAAAACCCCCACAAATGACCCCATTTTAGAAAGTAGACACCCCAAGCTATTTGCTGAGAGGCATGTTGAGTCCATGGAATATTTTATATTTTGCCACAAGTTGCGGGAAAATTACAAACTTTTTTTTTTTTTCACAAAGTTGTCACTAAATGATATATTGCTCACGCATGCCATGGGCATATGTGAAATGACACCCCAAAATAAATTCTGCTGCTTCTCCTGAGTACGGGGATACCACATATGTGGGACTTTTTGGGAGCCTAGCCGCGTACGGGGCCCCGAAAACCAAGCACCGCCTTCAGGCTTTCTAAGGGCGTTACAGTTTTGAAGGCCATAAAATGCCAAGATGGCACAAACCCCCCCCAAATGACCCCATTTTGGAAAGTAGACACCCCTAAATTTAGGGGTACACTAGTGAGACTAGGTAATAAATGGCGGGTGCCCTGAAACTATAAAAAAATAACTAACCAACCAGCGTCACCTGTAACAGTTATATGGTGATCACTGGTGAAAGGGTTAACTAGGGGGCAATCAGGGGGCTTTATGCGGTAGTATATGGGGGTCCCTGGCGCTATAAAAAGCTGCAGCGAACCTAAATACCTACCTGCCTAACTAGCGTCACCTGTGACACTAATACAGCGATCAGAAAAACGATCGCTTATTAGGCTGGGTTCACACTGGAGCGATGCGGGAACGCCACGAATGCGCGGCGGGTTCCCGCATCGCATGCCTCCCAGCGGCAGTTCACACTGCCCTATGCGAACTGCTGGGAGTGTCAGTGAAATGTTACTGACACCCCCAGATCAGTTCGCATATCGCAGTGCGATCTGCAAACTCGGATCGCATGGTGTGAACACCCATGCGATCCGATTCTGCTGCGGGCCAAAAAAAGGGTCCCGTGCGAATTTGCGGCGGGTGCGGCGGGTGTGGCGGGTGCGGCGGGTGCGGCGAATGGCTGAACTCGAATCGCACAGAGATCGGATGTGATTTGCACTGCAGTGCGGTGCGAATCACATCCGTTCTCAAACCGCTGCAATCTGAACCCAGCCTTAGTGACACTGGCGACGGGGGGTGATCACGGGGTTAAACCTTTATTGGGGGGGTTAGGGGGGTACCTTAGAACTAAAGGGGGCTAACCCTAACTGCCCTAACAGTTATTAGTCACAAATGACACCCGCCGGGTGATCAGGGGGTTAAACCTTTATTAGGTAATAAATGGCGGGTTCCCTGAAACTATAAAAAAATAACTAACCAACCAGCGTCACCTGTAACAGTTATATGGTGATCACTGGTGAAAGGGTTAACTAGGGGGCAATCAGGGGGCTTTATGCGGTAGTATATGGGGGTCCCTGGCGCTATAAAAAGCTGCGGCGAACCTAAATACCTACCTGCCTAACTAGCGTCACCTGTGACACTAATACGGCGATCAGAAAAATGATCGCTTATTAGGCTGGGTTCACACTGGAGCGATGCGGAAACGCCGCGAATCCGCGGCGGGTTCCCGCATCGCATGCCTCCCGGCGGCAGTTCACACTGCCCTATGCGAACTGCTGGGAGTGTCAGTGAAATGTTACTGACACCCCCAGATCAGTTCGCATATCGCAGTGCGATCTGCAAACTCGGATCGCATGGTGTGAACACCCATGCGATCCGATTCTGCTGCGGGCCAAAAAAAGGGTCCCGTGCGAATTTGCGGCGGGTGCGGCGGGTGTGGCGGGTGCGGCGGGTGTGGCGGGTGCGGCGGGTGCGGCGAATGGCTGAACTCGAATCGCACAGAGATCGGATGTGATTTGCACTGCAGTGCGGTGCGAATCACATTCGTTCTCATAAACCGCTGCAATGTGAACCCAGCCTTAGTGACACTGGCGACGGGGGGTGATCACGGGGTTAAACCTTTATTGGGGGGGTTAGGGGGGTACATTAGAACTAAAGGGGGCTAACTCTAACTGCCCTAACAGTTATTACAGTCACAAATGACACCAATGCAAAAAAAAAAAAAAAAAAATGACATTGGTGTCACTGTGACTGGGGGGCAGGGGTAATTGGGGGGGTGATCGGGGGGTAAAGGGGGGGTGTGAGTGTGCCTGGCATGTTCTACTGTGTGTGTAGAGTGTTGGTGCAACTCACCGATCCGCTCTCCTCCGTGTCGGAACGGAAAATACCGACACGGAGGAGAGAATACATCACTTCCTCTCCTGTGTTTACATTACAGGAGAGGAAGTGATGTCACGGGGGATTTCCATTCGTCGAGAGCGATCGCGAGGGGGTGGCCATGAATGAATGGCCGCCCCCTCATCCCGGATCGCTCTCGAAGAAATGCCGACCGCCGCAGGCACCGGGGGGGGGCCCGATCGGGCCCCCCACCCGCGGGCAGGCAGGGACTTATATATACGCCCATATGCCTGCCCGTGCCATTCTGCCGACGTATATCGTCGTGCGGCGGTCGGCAAGTGGTTAAACAACTATAAACACTTGCACCCTTCAATATGATATAAAAAAAATGCTCAGTACTGTGGTGGTAATGCCTCAAGAATCTTTTATTCTAAGCATAGTATTTATTTATCTACAAAGGGGCAACCAAATGTTCTTATTACATGCGCAGGTTTTGCTTCCCGCTTTTCAATGCTACACAATAGTTGTGCTTTACTGCTTCTTTTCACATCACAAGGCAGATAACCAACTATAAACAATGCCCTCCATGAGGGGCTTATATCTTATCTCGAAGGTTAAAGCTGAACTCCAGCATTATCTTTTTTCCCACATTTGTAGGAAGTCCGTTCCTGTGCTAAAATAGACCACTGTCCATTTCCTGCAAACTTGCATCTTCAAAATATAACCTTTTTGCTATCTTGAGCCCACCTTAATTTTCTAAATGAAAAAAAAAATATATGATTACAGCGCTCACAATAATGTAAACATCATAAACAAATCAAATGATCAGTGAAAAAAAACGTCCATATACAGTGGGAATGGAAAGTATTCAGACCCCTTACATTTTTCACTCTGTTATATTGCAGCCATTTGCTAAAATGCTAAAAAAAAATTCTAAAAAAACACAGAATTGTTGATAATAAAAAAAGGAAAAAGTTTTTGGGACTTTAAATGAGGCTGGCACTAAAGGAATGCCTGTCTCCATCCCTATCAAAATTATATTAAAAGAGAGAGCAAGATTGGGACTTTAAATGAAGCACACATCAGTAAAAAAGTAGGTCAAGTGACTATAATATTTATTATATAAAGTCCATGATATGTTATACAAACATTTCGGGTATCAACCTCAAAAATGCCAAGGGCATACAGCCTCCACACGATAACTCATGGACTGGTATTACACAATAATTTACAATCGAATACAAATTCATATAAGACATAAAAAGCAATACATACATGTATAAACATATCCTACTGTAGTTGAACCCAATGGTCAAGATAACCATAATAAGTGAATAATAGATTAAAAAAAGTTTTTTGAGTAACCATGCCTAAGTAATGAGTTATAAGGCGGAGAAGATCAAATAAGTCTTGATATTTCATGGTTGAGACAAAGGATAATGGCCAACGGCTCTACGCGTTTCGCGGTATTCCAACCGCTCATCAGGAGCATACAACATGGAATAATTATGAAAATTATATATAAAATAAAATGAAAATTTGAATTAATTGATAAAAAATTAGCGGAATAATTTAATCATTATAATTAATTTCAAGGCTGGGCGTCAAACTCACATCTGCACCAGTGGGCCAGTAAAACAGCATCTGGGTCCGCAAAAAAGAATCGCAGTGCATAGCCACCAGGCACCGAGGCAGCCCGCGGGAAAGGTAACCACCAATGCAGACACTTCCAGGGTGGGAGGATGCAATACCTGTGAAGTGAGTGCAAATATCTATCTGAAAAATCTATGTGTGACAGACCAGATAAGGATCTGTCTTTCTGTGAAAATATATTTGTATAAGAAACTAGGGTGAAGAATGAGGAAGCAAGAAAAAAAGGGGGGGCACCAAAGCATGAAGATAAAAAGTGTGAGCAAGAAAATACCAGACTAAGATGATTGGATAAGTGAGCTAAGTATCGTGAGAATAAGTGAAAGTTCAGGAAGGAAAAGAGAGATGAATGCATGCAGCCCAACCTGTGAAGCGCCCACCATGGAGAACCGTCCTGATCCCAAACACCGGCGCCATGCTGGCGAACACACTACCGGAGAACTTTCACTTATTCTCACGATACTTAGCTCACTTATCCAATCATCTTAGTCTGGTATTTTCTTGCTCACACTTTTTATCTTCATGCTTTGGTGCCCCCCCTTTTTTTCTTGCTTCCTCATTCTTCACCCTAGTTTCTTATACAAATATATTTTCACAGAAAGACAGATCCTTATCTGGTCTGTCACACATAGATTTTTCAGATAGATATTTGCACTCACTTCACAGGTATTGCATCCTCCCACCCTGGAAGTGTCTGCATTGGTGGTTACCTTTCCCGCGGGCTGCCTCGGTGCCTGGTGGCTATGCACTGCGATTCTTTTTTGCGGACCCAGATGCTGTTTTACTGGCCCACTGGTGCAGATGTGAGTTTGACGCCCAGCCTTGAAATTAATTATAATGATTAAATTATTCCGCTAATTTTTTATCAATTAATTCAAATTTTCATTTTATTTTATATATAATTTTCAGAATTATTCCATGTTGTATGCTCCTGATGAGCGGTTGGAATACCGCGAAACGCGTAGAGCCGTTGGCCATTATCCTTTGTCTCAACCATGAAATATCAAGACTTATTTGATCTTCTCCGCCTTATAACTCATTACTTAGGCATGGTTACTCAAAAAACTTTTTTTAATCTATTATTCACTTATTATGGTTATCTTGACCATTGGGTTCAACTACAGTAGGATATGTTTATACATGTATGTATTGCTTTTTATGTCTTATATGAATTTGTATTCGATTGTAAATTATTGTGTAATACCAGTCCATGAGTTATCGTGTGGAGGCTGTATGCCCTTGGCATTTTTGAGGTTGATACCCGAAATGTTTGTATAACATATCATGGACTTTATATAATAAATATTATAGTCACTTGACCTACTTTTTTACTGATGTGTGCTTCATTTAAAGTCCCAATCTTGCTCTCTCTTTTAACAGAATTGTTGATATTTTTGCAGATTTATTAAAAAAGAAAAACTGAAATATCACATGCTCCTAAGTATTCAGACCCTTTGCTCACTATTTAGTATAATTCCCCTTTTGATCTAATACAGCCATGAGTCTTTTTGGGAAAGATGCAACAAGTTTTTCACACCTGGATTTGGGGATCCTCGGCCATTCCTCCCTGCAGATCCTCTCCAGTTCTGTCAGGTTGGATGGTAAACGTTGGTGGACGGCCATTTTTAGGTCTCTCCAAAGATGCTCAATTGGGTGTAAGTCAGGGCTCTGGCTGGGCCATTCAAAAACAGTCACTGAGTTGTTGTGAAGCCGCTCCTCTGTTATTTTAGCTGTGTGCTTAGGGTCATTGTCTTGTTGGAAGGTAAACCTTCGGCCCAGTCTGAGGTCCTGAGCACTCTGGAGAAGGTTTTCGTCCAGGATATCCCTGTACTTGGCCGCATTCATCTTTTCCTCACCCTGTCCCTGCAGCAGAAAAACACCCCCACAGCAGGATGCTGCCACCACCATGCTTCACTGTTGGGACTGTATTGGACAGGTGATGAGAAGTGCCTGGATTTCCCCATACATACCGCTTAGAGTGATGGCCAAAAAGTTCTATCTTGGTCTCATCAGACCAGAGAATCTTATTTCTCACCATCTTGGAGTTCTTCAGGTGTTTTTTTAGCAAACTTCATGTGGGCTTTCATGTGTTTTGCAGAGGCTTCCGTCGGGCCACTCGGCCATGAAGCCCCGACTGGTGGAGGGCTGCAGTGATGGTTGACTTTCTACAACTTTCTCCCATCTCCGGACTGCAGCTCTGGAGCTCAGCCACAGTGATCTTTGGGTTCTTTTTTACTTCTCTCACCAAGGCTCTTCTCCGCCAATAGCTCAGTTTGGCCGGACGGCAAGCTCTAGGAAGGGTTCTGGTTATCCCAAACATCTTCCATTTAAGGATTATGGAGACCATTGCACTCTTAGGAACCTTAAGTGCAGCAGAAATTTTTTTGTAACCTTGGCCAGATCTGTGCCTTGCCAATATTCTGTCTCTGAGCTCTTAGAGCTCATATATATATATATATATATATATATATATATATATATATATATATATATATATATATATATATATATATATATATATAATTTTATTTTTATTTTTCACCTTCATTTTTTGTCTGAACCACTTCAGTTGTCACCAATCCTCTCTCCTCCTGATCTATGTTCTCATTGGTCAGCCCCAATTTCTCTGCCATGAATCATTTTGTTCCTCAGAATTATATGAACACATCCCCAGCATCCCTTTAGATGTCCATGCTTCCTGGGTGGTGCAGCCTTTGACTGTAAAAACTGCTGATCAGTTGCTTGATTACAAATCAACAGATTACACAGATAAAGTCGGCACCACCCAGTGGCAAGCTGGGGAAGAGAAAGAACATCTAAATGGATGTCAGAGATGCGTTCTGTCACATAAAATTATTGAAAGAAGATCAAAGGCAGTGTGCTGGCATGACAAGTCGGACCCACAAGCCAATTGCGGCCCGCTTTCCGGTTTAATGCGGATCCACTAGTAATTTGGATATATATATATATATATATCTTTTGTGGCCCCCAACGAATCCCCAAGTGCCACACGACGCTTGGGGATTAGTTGGGGGGGGGGGGCACAAAAGATATATACAGTAGTTATCGTTCTGGCAGCCTTGGAGGGGTCAGGGAGGGAGCGGGACGAGAGCCGTCAGATTACATAAAGGAAAATCTCCTGTGTACTCGGCAACCTCTGTAATAGGAAGTCCCGTCTCCTGGGCTGGCATTGGATGACTGTTCTGTCTATCATAGCAGGTGGGACTTTGTATTAAAGAGCCCGCCGAGTAAACAGGAGATTCTTTTGTATGTAATTTGTTGGTGCTCATCCTGATCCCCCTCCCTATTCACACCTTGGCTGCAGATGGGCATTGATCAGGCTACACTGGCCATCAGGGAGGCTGCATTTATGTCACTTGTGAGGCTGCATTCATGTCAATAGTGAGGCTGCATTCCGGGCAATGGTGAGGCTGCATTCATGGCACTTGTGAAGCTGCATTCATGTCAACGGTGAGGCTGCATTCATGCCAATAGTGAGGCTGCATTCATTGCAATGGTGAGGCTGCATTCATGTCAATTGTGAGGCTGCATTCAGAGGCTGGATTCATGTCAATGGTGAGGCTGCATTCATGTCAGTGGTGAGGCTGCATTTATGGCACTTATGAGGCTGCATTTATGGCAATAGTGAGGCTGCATTCATGTCAATGGTGAGGCTGCATTCTTGTCAATGGTGAGGCTGCATTCTTGTCAATGGTGAGGCTGCATTCATGGCAATGGTGAGGCTGCATTCTTGTCAATGGTGAGGCTGAATTCATGGCAATGGTGAGGCTGCATTCATGTTAATTGTGAGGCTGCATTCAGAGGCTAAATTCACCTCAATGGTGAGGCTGCATTCATGTCAGTGGTGAGGCTGCATTTATGGCAATGGTGAGGCTGCATTCATGTCAATGGCGAGGCTGCGTTCTTGTCAATGGTGAGGCTGAATTCATGTCAATTTTGAGGCTGCATTCAGAGGCTGAATTCATGTCAATGGTGCGGCTGCATTCACGTCAGTGGTGAGGCTGCATTTATGGCACTTATGAGGCTGCATTCATTTCAATAGTGAGGCTGCATTCTTGTCAATGGTGAGACTGCATTCATTGCAAAGGTGAGGCTGCATTCTTGTCAATGTTGAGGCTGAATTCATGGCAATGGTGAGGCTGCATTTATGGCAATGGTGAGGATGCATTCCGAGGCTGTGTTCATGGTACTTGTGAGGCTGCATTTATGGCAATGGTGAGGCTACATTCCTGTCTATGGTGAGGCTGCATTCATGGCAATGGCAAGGCTGCATTCATGGCAATGGCGAGGCTGCGTTCTTGTTAATGGTGAGGCTGCATTCATGGCAATGGTGAGGATGAATTCTTCTAAATGGTGAGGCTACAGATGAGCACTGATTAGGCTGCTTTGATGGGAACTGATTAGGCTGCATTGATGGGCACTGACCCCTATTTTGCATCACAGTTCTTTATTTAAAATGTAAGTTTTTCCCGAAACTTCCCTCCTAAAGTGAAGGTGCATGTTATACACAGATAAATACGGCATATCCAAATAACACGCCCGAGCTCATCCTTAGACTCTTCAACACACACAGCCACAAAGGCAAGAGAATTATTGTTGGGCAGTGTAATAGTTAATTTGCTTTTAGTTTTAATGGTTCAAAGAATGTCAGGCAAAATGGTCGGCCCTCACGCATGCTCACTTCATCAAATCTGGCCCTCTTTGAAAAAAGTTTGGACACCCCTGGTTTACAGGAACACTACATGCCACTGGGTCTCAAAAATGGGATTTTTTTTTTTTTTTTTAAAGACAAAATTTTTATTTGCATGTTGATCGGGAGGAGGAACTAGGGAAGGTATTATATAAATACATTAAACTTTAGCTTGAATATAGAGCTAAACCTTATGCCCGTGTTCATATATAATTGCAAAGTACAGAACTCCTCAAGGAAAAGAAAAAAAAGTATTTTGAATATCTCTGTAAAAATACAAAGAAAAGGCAAATGTGACGAAAAGCTAAAATAGAATTCATGCAGCATAGGTTGCAGATAACAGAAATCAGCGGTGTAATTCATTGTCTGTAATTGGGGATGAACAATCTCCGGAGAGGTATTGTATCCTGTGTATTGTGTGATCTGTACAAAGCTCCGCAGAGCTGTATTCTGCATTAGGTGAAGAACAGAGGGTCATAGAGGACAATGCTGTACAGCTATGAGCTAGAGAGAAAGCGATAAGAGCGACATCGGAAACACTCTTCTCATCCTCGCACCTTGCCCAACGCTCCAGAGACTCTCCGCTCCCCACTAATAGGTCACAGGGCTCCCACAGAATCTAGATGTACTGACTAATGGGAATAAATCCGACGTGGGCACTGACGTGTGACTTGTCACGTATCACACTCCAGGGAACGTGTCTCTCCCCAGCGTCATGTAAACTTAAAATGCGGTTTCAGGAGATGAATGAAATCAGCCAGTGAACTGCCATTACCAAGAACACTCAGAAAATCCACTCGGCTGTAATTCATTTTTCTATATACTGCGGTGGGACTGCAGCCTCTTGCAAGTCATTCTGTGCTTTGCAGACTCCTGCTCCTAGAAAGCTGACGTGGGTCTGATAACTGTGTGATCACATCATTAAAGCAGGCATGTCTGGGTAGGGATGACATCTTTTCTTCTAATCAAACCCGAATACTTTATAGGCGCACGGCAATGTTTTTTTTTTACAGTATAAACCAGGGTTTCTCAGCCTTTTAATCACAATGGAACCCTCAAATAACTTTTCAGTTCCAGTTCCTGGCTCTGTACATCTGCTGTGCCCATTATGAGGGGTTCCCACCATCCCTGTGTTAGGTTCCTGGGTCTGTACACCTGCTGTGCCCATTATGATGGGCTCCCGCCATTTCTGTGTTGAGTTCCTGGCTCTGTACATCTGCTGTGCCCATTATGAGAGGTTACAACCATCCCTGTGCTAAGTTCCTGGGTCTTTCCCCCTTGCTATGCCAATTTTGAGGGGTTCCCATCATTGCTGTGCTGAGTTCATGGGTCTGCCCCCCCCCGGCTGTGCCCATTATGAGGGGTTCCCACCATCCCTGTGTTGAGTTCCTGGGTCTGTACACCTGCTGTGCCCATTATGAGGGGTTCCCACCATCCCTGTGCTAAGTTCCTGGGTCTTTCCCCCTTGTTATGCCCATTTTGAGGGGTTCCCATCATTGCTGTGCTGAGTTCATGGGTCTGACCCCCTTCCCGCTGTGCCCATTATGAGGGGTTCCCACCATCCCTGTGCTAAGTTCCTGGGTCTTTCCCCCTTGTTATGCCCATTTTGAGGGGTTCCCATCATTGCTATGCTGAGTTCATGGGTCTGACCCCCTTCCCGCTGTGCCCATTATGAGGAGTTCCCACCATCCCTGCATTGAGTTCCTGGGTCTGCCCCCCTCCCCTCTCTCTCTCTGCTGTGCCCATTATGAGGAGTTTATACCATCCCGTGCTGAGTTCCTGGGTCTGTACACCTGCTGAGCCCATTATGGGGGATCTGAACCCGAATACTTTATAGGCGCACAGCAATGTTTTTTTTTTATAGTATGAACCAGGGTTTATCAGTCTTTTAATCATGAAGGAAGCCTCCAAATAACTTTCCAGTCTCAGGGAACCCCCGCTAAAAATTACTATATCTGCAACTCCTGATACATTGGTGTGATGGTCAGTAGGAAGAATGCTCCTGACGCTTGTGGTCATTGGGAAGAATGCTCCTGACGCTTGTGGTCATTGGGAAGAACTACATCCTTACAGATAGCTTAAAAGATCAATGGTGTCAGTGGAAACTTATCTGAGAGACAGAAATTGCTCATTGCTCAAGGAACCCCTAGCAACCTCTGGAGGAACCCCAGGGTTCCATGGAACCCTGGTTGAGAAAACCTGGTATAAACTATACATATATTTTGTATTAAATATAATTTCTAATCATATGGTGTTAATAACAAGAGTCCCCCTTTACATCTGAATTCACAGAGTTCCCCTTTTACATTTGAACTAGCAGAGTTCCCCTTCACTGTAAGGGGGGACTCTGCAGACTCTGATGTAAGGGAGAACTCTGGGGACTCTAAGCGCACGCTCCTGCCTGCATGCCTGAGCTAATAGTTTATAAAGATCCAACCGAGAAGACCCACATGTTGCCAACATCAAAATTTGAACAATATTATATCTGGAGTACCCCCCAAGGAAATACTAAGGGACTAAGGCAACTGTTTGTCATGTTTTTAGACAAAAATATAGGACTTTCTTAGTATAAAATATGTGGCGCATACAACATCAACGGTAATTGCACCACATATTTTGCAGTATACTAATACATTTCTACATTTTTGTCTAAAAACATGCATGAGCCAAGGGCAGATGAACTCCAGGAAGTAAATGCTAGTAAATGCTACATGAATCATTTTCCCTTACTCAAGATGGCGACAGGTGTTTTTCAAAGTAATTTCTCAACAATATAAAGCACGGAGACTTGGATGGATAGAGGTGTTTGCTTTGAATATTAATAATTAATTAAATAGTGCTTTTTATTTGTGGGGCTCAGATGCAGTGAAGATCCGCTTAAAATTCCCTAGCTTGGGTTATACCTTTAGAAATTCAGTTCAACTAAATTACCAATTGGACAGAATCCAGGAACTATGAAACACTAGCAGTGGATGAAGTCCAAGGGCTCCTTGTAGTCTGAACACTCATTTTATCCAATATATTATCCAATTTAAAATGCTTTGCCCAACACCCACCTTCACAAATAATGAAGGTAAGAACTCTGGGTGATTCGAGGACAATACGTTTTATACTCAAATGTCACTCATCCTAAACACCACAGGAAATAATATTTCTAATTGACAAAAGAGGGATAAAGCCGCGTACACACGGGCGGACTGTATGGCCTACTTAGTCAGTCGAAACACATTTCAGCGGACAGTCCGCTCGTGTGTGGGCTTCAGCGGACTTTTTCAGCGGACAGTCTGGCGTACTAAGTATTTCGGAATTTCCGTAATATTGTCCGTCATACTTTGGTTTCAGCGGACAATCCGCTCGTGAGTAGGCTAGTTCGACGGACTAAGAATGGCGCATGCTCAGAAAGGATTTACACGGCGGAAGGTTGCATTGCTGTGGATTGGACTTCCTATTTCTAGTCCCGTCGTACGTGCTGTACACGTCATCGCGCAAGCTTTCGACGGACTGTTTGTGCATCCGTGTGTGGTCAAGTCCGTTCATTCGAAAGTATGACGGACTGTCCGTCGGATTGTATGACGGACTAAGTAGGCCATACAATCCGCCCGTGTGTACGCGGCTTTACACTAACAGTCTCTTATATCTCTAGGAGATCATGAGATCTTTGTGCTGAGTTTTCAAGTCTGTTTATGTGCCTAATTATGAGGGACTCACACTATCTCTACAGTGAACTACTGGCCTAGCACACCTGCTGTGCCCATTATGAGGGGTTCCCACCATCCCTGTGTTGAGTTCCTGGCTCTGTACACCTGCTGTGCCCATTATGAGGGGTTCCCACCATCCCTGTACTGAGTTCCTGGCTCTGTACATCTGCTGTGCCCATTATGAGGGGTTCCCACCATCCCTGTGTTGAATTCCTGGGTCTGTACATCTGCTGTGCCCATTATGAGAGATTCCCACCATCCCTGTGCTAAGTTCCTGGGTCTTTCCCCCTTGTTATGCCCATTTTGAGGGGTTCCCACCATCCCTGTACTGAGTTCCTGGCTCTGTACACCTGCTGTGCCCCTTATGAGAAGTTCCCACCATCCCTGTGTTGAATTCCTTGGTCTGTACATCTGCTGTGCCCATTATGAGAGATTCCCACCATCCCTGTGCTAAGTTCCTGGGTCTTTCCCCCTTGTTATGCCCATTATGAGGGGTTCCCACCATCCCTGCGTTGAGTTCCTGGGTCTGCCCCTCTCTCTCTGCTGTGCCCAGCTGTGCCCATTATGAGGGGTTCCCACCATCCCTGTGTTGAGTTCCTGGGTCTGTACACCTTCTGAGCCCATTATGAGGGATCCTCACCATCCATGCACTGAGTTCTCAGCTCTTCACACCTGCTGTGTCCATTATGAAAAATGCAACAGGCGGAGCTGGGAACACACAAAACTCACACGGTTAACAAGAACACAGTCAAGAATTTTGTCTCTAGATCATGCCTTTGGAGAATCCAATCCAATGTAAATGCCAGTGGTGGACTCATCTACCAGGCTCCCTTATAACTAAAATGTGACTTTGGACCTGACTGACCCTTTATTGGGAAAGCTACAAGAAGCCTAAACTCCTGTGCTTGTTCCAGCCTGCTCCTCAGTGAGTGGCCGCCAGCTTCCGACTCCTGCCGGCGCTGCAGCGAATCAGGTCTTGGCTCTTTTATACATTTTGAGCAAAATGTGTAACCATTCTAGCTACCAAGCACCCTTCCCATGTCTCCAGCACCTGAGCACTCCGTTCCTCCACTGCTGGTACAACGTACACATTTGAGCCTCCTGTGTTCCTAGCAATCCCATACACTCCAGTGTTCCCCATTATCTGTTGCTCCTGTGACTGTGGCTCTTGTGCCTCCATGTCCCTTGCACAACGTTGCTTCCAAAGACTTTTGCCTCCCTGTGCTCTCCTGTGACCCCAGCATTCCAGTCTCCAACATCCTCTGTGACCCCAGGGTACTTTGAAGACCTCAGTGTCTCCTGTGACCCTTACACTCCTTTATCTCCGGACATTCAATGACCCACTGTGTCTCTAGACCACCAATGTCTCCACTGACCCCCATATCACTAGCTAACTTTGTGTCTTCAGTGACCCCAGGACTCCTCTGTCTTCATAGACTTCTGTGTGACCTTGTGAGATCGAAGCATCCTCTATCACCCAATGACCCCAGGGCATCCTGTGACTCCAGTGACCCCAAAAGCATCCTGTGTCTCCAGTGTCCCCAAGAGCATCTTGTACCTCCAGTGACCCCAAAGCATCCTTTGCCTCCAGTGACACCAAGAGCATCCTGTGCCTTCAGTGACCCCAAGATCATCCTGTGCCTCCAGTGAACCCCAAGAGCATCCTGTGCCTCCAGTGACACCATGAGCATCCTGTGCCTCCAGTGACACAAAAAGCATTCTGTTCCTTTAGTGACGCCAAAGCATCCTGTGTCTCCAGTAACCCCAAGAGCATCCTGTGTCTCCAGTGACCCCAAGAGCATCCTGTGTCTCCAGTGACTCCAAGAGCATCTTGTGCCTCCAGTGACCCCAAAGCATCCTTTGCCTCCAGTGACCCCCGTGAGCATCCTGCGCCTCCAGTGACACCAAGAGCATCCTGTGTCTTCAGTGACCCCAAGAAGTATCTTGTGCCTCCAGACCAAGAGCATCCTGTGCCTTCAGTGACCCCAAGATCATCCTGTGCCTCCAGTGAACCCCAAGAGCATCCTATGACTCCAGTGCCACCAATAGCATTCTGTTCCTCTAGTGACCCCAAAGCATCCTGTGTCCCCAGTGACCCCAAAGGATCTTTTGCCTCCAGTGACACCAAGAGCATCCTGTGCCTCCAATAGCATTATTTTCCTCTAGTGACCCCAAAGCATCCTGTGCCTCCAGTGACCCCAAGAGCATCTTGTGCCTCCAGTGACCCCAGAGAATTCTGTGTTTCTAGTGACCCCGAAGCATAATGTGCTACCCAATGACCCCAAGAGCATCCTGTGCTTCCAGTGACCACACAGCATCCTGTGCTTCCAGTGACCACACAGCACCTGTGCCTCCAGTGACACCAAGAGCATCCTGTGCCTCCAGTGACACCAAGAGCATCCTGTGCCTCCAGTGACCCCAAGTGCATCCTGTGTCTCCAGTGACCCCAAGAGCATCCAGTGTCTCCAGTGACCACAGAGCATTCTGTGTTACTTTGTGACCCTTGGATATCCAGTATCTTGTGACTCAATTGCACCCTGAGCACCTCCGTCACACCTGCATCCCGATGCTGCCCCAGGTATCCTCATCTAATTCCTGGACTGACCCACTCCCATTCCTGTCTGTGAAACCGATAACAACTAAGTAGAGACATGACATATTCAGACACTCTGAAATAAATGGCCAAGCCCTCTTACACACTTTGTGCGTATTGCTAGTAGGGTACAATAAACAGCTATTTCAGGGACATGATCATCTCTTGGATGACTTGTTTGACCCTCAGAAGTCTATGTACACCCAGACTAACCAAGCCGAGAGAAAACTAAGGAAAATGCTTGAACTGCAGCGATATTTCATTGTAGAGGGCTCCACAACTGTCCTTTATTTTCCCTCTGGCTCCAAAGAGACATGCAGGTCAGACGCAGCCTTCATCTATAATAAAAATGAATGTATTTCTAGCTGGTGCAAGACGCAGCAATAAAATACTATAATAATTCATTACTCTCACTATGCTTCATTGGCCTACAAATCTACTGTAGATGAATAGATCCAGACCAGCAAGCCAAGCGATATTTTTTTTATCAGTGTTTTTCATCATAAAAGTTGTGATAATCATGCAGCAAGTGGTCATTTTATATCCTTACTATAATGTTATACTGATAAAATGTCAAAATAATGTGCGGCACTTAAAGTAGATACAGTATAAACCCAACCACTGCAATCTCAAATAAACTCTTAACATGGCATTTCATTTTTATTTATTTTTTTGCTTTTATTAGCAAACGTTCCCTAGGGATCCTGCCAGGAAGGTCTTTGTCCAGGCACTTCCTGGTATGGGGTGACAACATATTCTCTGTCCCTGCCTCCTCTCCTGTGTTGTCACCCAGGCTTAAAATGGAGACAACGAATGACTGTTTTGGCTCATATTATGCAGGCATGGTCCACTGTTGTCACAATTAGGAAAACAACCCTAAAAAATGCCAAGCAGCCATTGCTGGAATGCATGCATTGCAGACATGAAGTGGCTGCAAAGAAGCTGTGGATGAACAGCAGTACTGAGATGGAACAAAGCATTAAAATAAAAAAATTTAAAACGTATGTGTTTTATTAAATGTACAAAAGCTCTTCTTCAAATTCTTTACTGTTAGGCCCAACTCCACCAGCACATGCACGCTGCATATTCCATTCAACTCTGTTGAGAATTTGTGCCATAGGAGGTACAAATTCTCCATAAGAATGAATGAAGGTAGCAGTTTACATTCTCAGGGGAGCCTGACCTGATAGTGCAGAACTGGAAAAGAAGGCTGCAAGGCCAGCTCAGAACAATGTCTGTGGAGTGGGGGCAAATAGGCATAAGACTTGGTGGAGAATGGGCTTAATACAGGCCCTTCACTCCACTAAATGTAACTGGACTAAAGTGGAATTACTGGCTGTCACTTTAAGCAAGCTGTCAGCAGGTATCGGTAAGCTTCAATCTGTGTGTGTGTGTGTGTTCAAGGTGCAAAGTGACAGTATAGACCACCCTTTAGGACATGTGTACTTACGGAGCCACGCTTTCACTTGGGCTCCAATGTCCACCAGTGTCGGAGCCAATACAAGGGAATGACCTCATGGAACCCTTGGCCTAACAATGTTTGAGCCTAGTGATGGGGTACTCAGGCCCAATCATCATCATATAGGGAAGGTCACTTTCTTCCCAAGCCCAGAAACCCTCCCCCATTAGCAAGGACTCTGGCAGTGCAGGGAGGTAGGAAGGTAGGTTGGCTTGGTCAATAGCCTCAGGAACTGGGTTACGTGCAAAGTGACAAATAGCGCTTTCATTAAGATCTGTGTTTTCCACTTACAGACAATATCTGAAGGGAGCTTTAAGAGCTTTGTGAAAGCTTATCAAAGCTGGCCGAAAGGAATGCTGTGTCAATGCTTGGCGCAACTCTTCAGACTTGCTTTCATAAGCAGAACAAAGCCAAAATCATTTTACTGCTTACCAGCAGAAAACCTGTGTATAGTGGGCCTATAAAATTAAGTTATGCTGCATTTTAATATGGGATTATTTGGCAGCCAGGGTGACAGCTGGGAAATACGGCTACTTGTATCTTATCCTTTATGCAGATTTTTTGTATCTTTCTGTAAATGCAAAACAAAACCTGAACTTATTACCGCCTCATTAGGTAGAATATTTATGCTCACTTCATAGACTCCCATGTGACCTTGTGCAATCAAAGCATCCTCTATTACATAGTGACCCCAGAGAATCCTGTGTCACCCAGTGACCCCAAGAGCATCCTGTGTCTCCAGTGACCCCAAGAGCATCCTGTGTCTCCAGTGACCCCAAAAGCAGCCTGTGTCTCCAATGACCCCAAGAGCATCCTGTGTCTCCAGTGACCCCAAAAGCATCCCATGCCTCCAGTGACACTAATAGCATTCTGTGCCTCCAGTGATCCCACAGCATCCTGTGCCTACAGTGACCCCAAGAGCATCCTGTGCCTACAGTGACCCCAAGAGCATCCTGTGTCTCCAGTTACCCCAAGAGCATCCTGTGCCTCCAGTGACCCCAAGAGCATCCTGTGCCTCCAGTGACCCCAAGAGCATCCTGTGCCTCCAGTGACCACAGAGCATTCTGTGCCTCCAGTGACCACAGAGCATTCTGTGCCTCCAGTGACCCCAAGAGCATCCCGTGTCAACTCTCCAGTGACCCCAACAGCATCCTGTGCCTCCAGTGACACCAAGAGCATCCTGTACCTCCAGTGACACCAAGAGCATCCTGTGTCTCCACTGACCCCAAGAGCATACCGTGTCTCCAGTGACCCCAAGAGCATCCCGTGCCTCCAGTGACACCAAGAGCATCCTGTGCCTCCAGTGACCCCAAGAGCATCCTGTGCCTCCAGTGACCACAGAGCATTCTGTGCCTCCAGTGACCACAGAGCATTCTGTGCCTCCAGTGACCACAGAGCATTCTGTGCCTCCAGTGACCCCAAGAGCATCCCGTGTCAACTCTCCAGTGACCCCAAGAGCATCCCGTGCCTCCAGTGACACCAAGAGCATCCTGTACCTCCAGTGACCCCAAGAGCATCCTGTGTCTCCAGTGACCCCAAAAGCAGCCTGTGTCTCCAATGACCCCAAGAGCATCCTGTGTCTCCAGTGACCCCAAAAGCATCCCATGCCTCCAGTGACACTAATAGCATTCTGTGCCTCCAGTGATCCCACAGCATCCTGTGCCTACAGTGACCCCAAGAGCATCCTGTGCCTACAGTGACCCCAAGAGCATCCTGTGTCTCCAGTTACCCCAAGAGCATCCTGTGCCTCCAGTGACCCCAAGAGCATCCTGTGCCTCCAGTGACCCCAAGAGCATCCTGTGCCTCCAGTGACCACAGAGCATTCTGTGCCTCCAGTGACCACAGAGCATTCTGTGCCTCCAGTGACCCCAAGAGCATCCCGTGTCAACTCTCCAGTGACCCCAACAGCATCCTGTGCCTCCAGTGACACCAAGAGCATCCTGTACCTCCAGTGACACCAAGAGCATCCTGTGTCTCCACTGACCCCAAGAGCATACCGTGTCTCCAGTGACCCCAAGAGCATCCCGTGCCTCCAGTGACACCAAGAGCATCCCGTGTCTCCAGTGACCCCAAGAGCATCCCGTGTCTCCAGTGACCCCAAGAGCATCCCGTGCCTCCAGTGACACCAAGAGCATCCTGTGCCTCCAGTGACACCAAGAGCATCCTGTGCCTCCAGTGACACCAAGAGCATCCTGTGTCTCCACTGACCCCAAGAGCATCCCTTGTCTCCAGTGACCCCAAGAGCATCCCGTGTCTCCAGTGACCCCAAGAGCATCCTGTGCCTCCAGTGACCCCAAGAGCATCCTGTGCCTCCAGTGACACCAAGAGCATCCTGTGCCTCCAGTGACCCCAAAGCATCTTGTACCTCCAGTGACCCCAAGAGCATCCTGTGTCTTCACCCTTGGATAGATAGGATCTTGTGACTCCATTGTACCCTGAGCACCTCTGTCATACTTTCATCCCAATGCTTCCCCCAGGTATGCTCTTCTAATTCATGGACTGACCCGTTCCCATTCCTGTCCTTGACACAGATGATATCTGGGCAGAAACATGACCTATTTGGATACTTTGCACTCTGAAAAAACTGTCTTCTTAGACTCCTGTGTTACCATCTGAGATCAAAGCATCCTCTATCACCCAATGACCCCAGAGCATCCTGTGTCACTCTGGATTATTTGACAGCAAGGGTAACAGCTGGAAAATACTGCTACTCGTATCATATCACATATGCAACCCCTAGACTGTTTATTGAGCCAAAGGAGTGAATGTTCCGGTTTGCCTGGCTGCTGCTACACAGAGGAAAAAGAGCCTGGGACACAAATTCAGCAGCTCCTGTGGGGGTAGCACTACACACACCTTAGAGAAAAATGTTCTTGTAACTTTCTTTACAGCAGCTGTGTCTACAATATGGTAGAATTTGCATGTAATCTACAAAGCAGTAAATGTCTTTCTTGTTATTCATTTATTCACGATTCCCACCATACCAGAATGGGTTCTAGAATCTTCTCACTGATGAGAATGGAAAACCTAAGAGCCCAAAACGATACCCAAGACCGCTTCAACCATCTTTGGGTCCATTAGATTCATTACATGTGCATTGACAAGCACCACACTCTCTCTCATATGTAGATATATACCCCTGTGTTCAACTAAACCTTCATGAACAAGTTGAGTCCCTTTAGATTTACCAAAACCATATAATATGAGGTCAAACCTAAACAATTTCAATTTTTTTGTAATCAGGCAGGCCCTCGCACTACATAGTTGAAGGTAAATCTAAAGAAAAAAAAAATAAGAAGATTGTATACTGTATGACCAGCTTTACTCCTTTACAAATGGCAACATTCTCTTAACTTGACAGCCCAACAAAAGAAGCTGGTGTCCCACCATATCCCTGAATGGTGTAGGATAGGTATAGGCAATTAGCGGACCTCCAGCTGTTGCAGAACTACAAGTCCCATGAGGCATAGCAAGACTCTGCCTCTGGGTGTCATGCTTGTGGCTGTCAGAGGCATGAGGGGAGTCCGCTAATTGCATATCCCTGGTGTAAGACATACTACCGCCTCCCCACCTCCCACCCAGACCCTACTCCTAAATCCCAACCTTCCCTATCTCAACCCTTTAGCTTACCTCCTCTCTATCTTCCACCATCAACTTTTTTCTTCAACATCTTTTTTTTCCTTCTTACTTCCTTATACCTACTGCTTTGTGGTGGAAGTCTGTCAATCACACCTTAGAAAAAGATGTCCTTGTGACTTACGTTACAACTGTTTTGTCTGCAATAACTTAGACTTTATATGCAATCCACCAAAGGAGTAAATGTCTTTCTTGTTATTCATTCATCCCCCATTTCCACCATACCAGAATGGAAGCAAAGATTTAGCTCGCTGATGAGAATGGAAAACTTAAGAGTCCACCTATACAATACTCAAGACCTCTTCCAAAAACGTTGGGGCCCTTGAATTTACTACATGAGCACTGAGGAGCACCCCACTCTCTCTTCCCTGTAGACAGCCTTTCTCAACCTTTTCAACACAGAGGAACCCTTGAAATAGTTCTCCGGTCTCAGGGAACCCCTGCTAAAAATTAGAAATCTACAACTCATGATACATTAGTGTGATGGTCAGTGGGAAGAATGGTCCTTAGAATTTTGGTCATTGGGAAGAATTACCTCTTTACAGATAGCTAAAAAGATCAATGGAGTCAGTGGAAACTTATCTGAGAGGCAGAAATTGCCCAATGCTGAAGGAAACCCCTAGCAACCTCTGGAGGAACCCTGGTTGAGAATCACTGCCTGTAGATATACCCTTGTCTATGGGGAGTTTCTGCAACTAAACCTTCATGAACAAGTTAAGTCCCTTACTCATAATAATGGCAACTTTCTCCTTACTTGGAAGCCCAACAAAAGAGGCTTGTGCCCTACCATATCTCTGAAGGCTTTAGGCCACCTCAACACCTAAGCAAATGGGTGTCATCACACCGCTTCCTTCTCCCCACCTTCTACCCAGAGGGTAGAAATCCCTTACCCCACCTCAACCCCTTGCATTCCCTCCTCTCTATCATTGTCCTCTCCCTCTTTTTCTTGCTTTAGCTCCATTCTTCCACCTACTGCTATAGACTCCTGTGGGTGTGGAGAGACATGAAAAGACCACTTTGTGGTGGAAGTCCGTCAATCAAACCTTAGAGAAAGATGTCCTCTTGACTGGTGTCCTGACATCCATGACATCATAAATGGGCCTTGCAATGTCATACCGGCCAAGGCCAGCATTTAGGAAGCCAAAAAAGATCTAAAATAAATGAATTTTCCAATTCTGTAAGGGACGGGGAGGAGACAAAGGAAAGGATCGTCCTGAATTGAGTAAAGTTCCGCTTTAAAGAGTATGACTAGCCAAAAGTTTTCTTTCTAGATTTGAACAAGCTAGAGAGGGTTTACATGAACGTTTCTTTTTTACTGTCTGTAGCTTTGTGATATTGCTTCATCTTCTGTTCCCCAGACCAAACAGGAAGCGAGAGAAAACCTCTAAAAAATGTTTGGAATTCCCCTCTTGGACAGAAGTCAATGAAAAAGGTGCTTTCACTGGAAGATTTGCTCTCACTGCATGTTCTAGAAAGACAGTACTATTTTGGATTTCCCATCAATTTCTGTTTGTTGGTAATATTCACCAGTACAAATAGGATAAATGTTCTCAGGAAATCCTCCGCACAAAACAGCAAAAAAAAAAAAAGGTTGCTAAGGTTGCTCTCACCAACACCAATGATGGGGCACTAAGCCTCCCACTGATACCAATGATGGGGCACCATTCCTCCCACAAACACCAATGATGGGGCACCATTCCTCCCACTGACACCAATGATGGGGCACCATTCTTCCCACTGACACCAATGATGGGGCACCAGTCTTCCCACTGATAACAATGATCGGGCACCATTCCTCCCACTGACACAAATGATGGGGCACCAGTCTTCCCACTAATATCAATGATCAGGCACCATTCCTCCCACTGATACCAATGATCGGGGCGCCATTCCTCCCACTGACACCAATGATGGGGCACCATTCCTCCCACTGACACCAATGATGGGGCACCATTCCTCCCACTGACACCAATGATGGGGCACAATTCCTCCCACTGATACCAATGATCGGGCACCATTCCTCCCACTGATACCAATGATCGGGGCACCATTCCTCCCACTGACACCAATGATGGGGCACCATTCCTCCCACTGACACCAATGATCGGGCACAATTCCTCCCACTGATAGCAATGATTGGGGCGCCATTCCTCCCACTGACACCAATGATGGGGCACCAATCCTCCCACTGACACCAATGATGGGGCGCCATTCCCCCCACTGATAGGGTGCCTTTCCTCCCACTGACACTAATGATGGGGCACTACTTCTCCGACTGACACCAATGATGGTGCACTGATCCTCCTACAAATACGAATAATAGGGCACTATTCCTCCTTCTACTGACCAGGTGCTATACCATTTTTTTAACTCCCACTGACCACCAAGCCTGAGACATTGTCTACACCCACTGACACTGAGGCATTTTTTACTCCAACTGGCCACATTTCAGCCCTCCTAAAGTCTGGCGGACAGTAAACTGTCCCTTTGTTTAGAACGTCTGGAGACCGCTGATAACAGACAAACACACGGGGATATCTTCAGAATAACATAAGTGATGGATGTTACATTTGTCGATGATAAGTGGTAGTAATACAAGATTAGCTGATTTGTGATGTGGGGCAGGAGATTTCATGCTTAGAAAATACTAAAGCGAGTGCGCCCCCCCCCCCCCCCTTTTTTTTTTTTTAGAAGTGATTTCCCATGTTCAAGTTGGATACTGAGGAGGACTTCTAGCCACTGTCTGAGAGCTCCAGTGACAAGGAGGACCTATAGATCCTGCAGAGGGCTAAGTATACTGGTGTATATGACCTTGCTCTTTAGGGGGTCCACCAGTTCCGGTAAGAGGCCCCGCGTAGCGAGTGGGTTTTTTCTATTCAAGATACCCCCATCTTCTTGGTGATGGTGGAAGTGACCTGGAGTTCATCACTTCATTGAAATCACCCCCTCTCACACTGTGGAATCCTTGTGTGGACTCAAATTTTCTTTTTCATTTCTTTTTATTTAGAGTCTTTATTTGTAGACTTATATTTGTGTTGCACTTTCACTTTTTTTAATCATTATTTGTGATCACTCACGCCGTATATATGAGCGCAACTTATTTATATACAGTTTTGTAAACAAGTCAGCAAGGGCATATTCCTTATTTCCATGCCTGACTGGTTCCTTTTAAAATGACAGGATCTCATGAATAAAGCAGTCGATGGCAGACGAATGACTTTCCATTCTTTAAGTCATTTCGAGCCTCGGGTTCATTAGGATCAGTTGTGGTCCAGAGAGCTCTTTATCACCGCTGACACTGACCTCAATCCGGGAGAATATGTTTAGAAGCATTCTTATAATATAATGAGGAAGTAAACGCTCTCACTTTATCCTCTCCTGATATAAGCTGCCCCCCCCCCCCCCCCCCAACTGCTTCTTCCAGTAAAACCACAATAACTTTACTGTTCAATCTGCTTTTCTGACCAATTTTATACCTTAACCACTTAAGTCCCGGAAGATTTATCCCCTTAATGACCAGGTAATTTTTTTGCGATATGGCACTGCATCGCTTTAACTGACAATTGCGCGGTCGTACGACGTTGTAACCAAACAAAGCTGACGTCCTTTTTTCCCCCACAAATAGAGCTTTCTTTTGGTGGTATTTGATTACCTCTGCGGTTCTTATTTTTTTGCGCTATACAGAAAAAAAAGACTGACAATTTTGAAAAAAACAACAATATTTTTTATTTTTTGCTATAATATCCAAAAAAAAAAAAAAAAACGAATTTTCTCACAGAAAAAAAAGACTGACAATTTTGAAAAAAACAACAATATTTTTTATTTTTTGCTATAATATCCAAAAAAAAAAAAAAAAAAAACAAATTTCATCAATTTAGGCCAATGTGTATTCTTCTACATATTTTTGGTAAAAAAATAAAATAAAATCTCAATAAGCGTATATTGATTGGTTTGCGCAAATGTTATAGCGTCTACAAAATAGGGTAAAGATTTATGGCATTTTATTATTATAATTTTTTTTTTTTAACGAATAATGGTGGTGATCAGAGATTTTTAGCGGGATTGCGGCAGACAGATCGGACACCTAACTGACATTTTTGACACTTTTTTTGGGAACCAGTGGACATTATTACATCCACTGCAATATCGCAGTCCCGATATAAGTCGCTGATAGCCGCCAATACTAGTATAACAAAAAAAATACCAGCGTACATCCCATAGTTTTTAGACGCTTTTATCAAAAACATGTAGCAGAATATATTGTGGCCTAAATTTATGAAGAAATCTGATTTTTTTACTTTTTTTTATTTGATATGTTTTATTTTTTTTTTAACAAAAGATTTGAAATGTTTTATAGCATAAAGTAAAAATATTGTTTTCAAAATTGTTGGTCATTTTTTGTTTATAGTGGAAAAAAAATAAAACGCAGTGGTGATCAAATACCACCAAAAGAAATTTGTGGGGAAAAAGGACATAAAAGTTCATTTATGTAAAGTGTTGCATGACTGCGCAATCGTCATAAAAAATGGCCTGGTCATGAAAGGGGCCATATTTTCTGGAGACCAAGTGGGTAATAAAAAAAAAAAATATATATATATATATATATATATATATATATATATATGTGTATGTATGTATGTATGTATGTATATATATATATATATATATATATATATATATATATATATATATATATATATGTATGTATGTATGTATGTGTATATATATATATATATATATATATATATATATATATCACTAAACTTTAGCTTCAATAACATAGGAAATGAAAACAGGAAAATTGAATACCCCAAACTCCAAGGTGAGCAGTAACAAGCAGAGGAACTACAGTGGGGAAGATCTCACTGCTCTCAATACTTTTGTGTGGACTGGCCCTTATAGGAATCCTTTGGTCACAGCGTACACATTCATTTAGGAAAATCATCATTGTAATGATGATACAAACAATAGTCATATTTGACAATCCAGTATAAGATGTCTGCTAGCTATCACTTTCCACAACCTCCTGGATACCCAGCATGCTTTGCAGCGTCTCCTCGTTTTCTAAAGGACTACATGTCCCATGGTACTACCTTGCTGCCGGCAAGCAGTGATTTCTGTACTTACAGCTAGCTTCTGCCATAACGATATTCCTCTTCAAAGTACCGACATATAACGACGGTGGGTGGTCCGGAAGTGGTTTTAAATAGGAACTGCAGTCTGCTCACATAATTTGTAATAAAAACATCTTTGCCATTCTGAAGCTTCCCTCCGACCACTTTGCATATTATTTTATATATACTGTGATTCTGTACTTGCCAAATATGCTGCAGAAATCTGCTTCCACTGAGTCTAGCTACATACATGTTAAAGAGGATGTAAACCCTGATGGGGTTTACTTCCTCTTTGTCTCCCTGCAAAGGTAAAGCATAATGGACTACTATGCATTGCATAGTAGTCCATTATGTGTCACTTACCTGACACAGGAGCCAGCGAAGTCACCGCTGTCCCTGTAGTACGGAGCTTCCATCTTCTTCCGGGTATCGCTGCTCCGGCCACTCACAGCGCCGGAGCAGCGATGGCGTCACTCCCGTGCATGTGCACGGGAGCCGCCACTAACGGCATATCGCCGTTAGCAGCGGCATGCTCAGTGCATCTGCACGCCACTGTCTGCGGTGCATGCGTCGTAGACAGCGGTGCCTGTCTTTTTGTAAATATCTCCTAAACTGTGTAGGTTTAGGAGATATTGCTTGGACCTACAGGTAAGCCTTAATCTAGGCTTACCTGTAGGTCAAAGTGGTTTGTAAGGGTTTACAACCACTTTAACTGTGGGCAGCTGAAACTGATGCCTGTTCACTTCCTAGATTTACACAGAGGCACCCTTCCAGCTCTGCAGCTCTCATTGACCCTCCTACGACTCATCCCCCCTCTCTTCCTGAAACATTCTCATAAGAGTGAGGGAGAGAACTGTGCATGATTTCATAAGACTAGGCCAGTGATGGCGAACCTTGGCACCCCAGATGTTTTGGAACTACATTTCCCATGATGCTCAACTACACTGCAGAGTGCATGAGCATCATGGGAAATGTAGTTCCAAAACATCTGGGGTGCCAAGGTTCATCATCACTGACTGGCGTAGGCTAATGACCAGACAAGAAACAGGAAGTGGGCTGTATAAGGTATGTACTGGCAGAAAAAAAAAATGTTTGCTATCCAAAGTTAAAAGGGCAGAAGATTTAATAGATGGAAAGACGAAAAAATTACTAAAGGTCCGCTTTAACAATAGGTAGTAGGTGCAGATTTTCTATATCGGATCAGTGTGTGGGTCGCGACAGGGATATGAAATTAGCGGACCTCCAGCTGTTGCAAAACTACAAGTCCCATCATGCCTCTGCCCCTGGGCGTCATGCTTGTAGCTGTCAGAGTCTTGCTACGCCTCATGGGACTTGTAGTTCTGCAATAGCTGGAGGTCCGCTAATTGCATATCCCTGCTCTATGAAGTGATCATGGTCTAAGGAAAATGTTCAGGTTCCTAAACCTCCATTGTGAGCTCAGGTGTTAGCCAAGGCAAATGTACAGTTGGAATGAGCGTGGACATCTATATACACATTCATGTGCCCACTTCAGCCTGGGATTGTGAATAATTATTTACATACATACATGCATACTTGTGTGTGCGTGTGTGCAATAATTAGTAGAACTTAAGCATGTTGTGGTGCTTTAGGACCCTCCCCACCAGGATGCAGTTCTACTTTGAACTGACATGGAGAAGACTTGGGATTCAGCACCTTGGACAAGTCCTTCTGAGGTCGGTGTCTCACAGTACAGATCACTATGATTCTACTGTTATGCCGCTGTCTTGTCAAATAGCGTCCTCCATCAGATAGTGTCCCCTGCGTACTGCGCATGCGCAGTACACAGGAACACAGATTCCGAAAATTGCCAAGGATGAACGGCGCCTGCGCCGTGAGTCCAGGTTCTATCCCCACTATCCAAGTGGACATAGAGTCAGAATAAAAAAGAGCCGAGCGCAGCGAGGCCGAGCCCGAAGCGTGGCGAGCGAAGCTCGCCCGCGAGGGGCCCTCTAAAATTCACAACCCTATGTCCGCTTGGATGGTGGGGCCACCACCTCCACTCACGGCGCAGGCGCCGTTCAGCTTTGGAGATTTTCCGAAGCTTCGTCTGCTCCGTACTGCGCATGCGCAGTACGGAGTGGACACTATTTGATGCCCGGACTCTATACGCCAGAACACCGCGTACACACGATCGGAATTCTCGTCGGAAAAAGCTCTTATGGTTTTCCCGTCGGAATTCCGACAGGATTTCGCTCAAACTGTCTTGCCTACACACGGTCACACCAAATTCCGACCGCTAAGAACGCGGTAACGTACAACACGTACGACGGGACTAGAAAAAGGAAGTTCAATACCTAGTAGCCAATAGCTTCCATCCCCTAGTTGAATCTGAGCATGCGTGAGTTTTTGCACGTCGGAATTGCATACACACGATCGGAATTTCTGATAGAAAGTTTTTCTATCTGGAAAATTGAGAACATGCTATCGAATTTTTGCTGGCGGGAACTCGGCCAGCTAAATTCCAATGGAGCATACACACGGTCGCATTTTTCGATGAAAAGCTCTCATCGGTCTTTTGCTGACCGAAATTCCGATCGTGTGTACGCGGCATAAGGCTGAAATTCTGAGATAAAAAAAACACAAATTCATGCAAATCTGACCTCCAGCCTTCCCTTCAGTCTTGCACAGTTGTTGAAATGATAATATGAACGTCACAGAAAAAATTATTTTAACTACTTCCCGCCCACGCCATAGCCGAAAGACGGCTACAGCGCGGGCCTTAACCACTTCAACACTGGGCATTTTCACCCCCTTCCTGCCCAAGCCAATTTTCAGTTTTCAGCGCTGTCGCACTTTGAATGACAATTGCACGGTCAGGCCACGCTGTACCCAAATTTAATTTTTAGCATTTTTTCCCCCACAAATAGAGCTTTCTTGTGGTTGCTATCTGATCACCTCTGTGTTTTTTACTTTTTGTGTTATAAACAAAAGAAGAGTGATAAGTTTGAAAAAAAAACACAATATTTTTTACTTTTTGCTATAATAAATATAACAATTAAAAAAAAAAAATTTCCTCAGTTTAGGCCGATACATATTCTTCTACATATTTTTGGTAAAAAAAAAAAAAAAAAAATCGCAATAAGTGTATATTTATTGGTTTGTGCAAAGGTTACAGCGTCTACAAAATAGGGGATAGTTTTATGGCATTTTTATTATTATTATTTTTTTTTTACTAGTAATGGCGGGGATCTGCGATTTTTATCGTGACTGCGATATTGCGGCGGGCACATTGGACACTTTTGACATAGTTCTGGGACCATTGGCATTTATACAGCGATCCGTGCTATAAAAATGCATTGATTACTGTATAAATGTCATTGGCAGGGAAGGGGTTAACACTAGGGGGTGATCAAAGGGTTAACTGTGTGTCCTAGGGAGTGATTCTAACTGTAGGGGGAGGGGACTCACAAGGGGAGTAGGCCGATCAGTGTTTCTCTGTACTAGGATCACATGATCCTCTCCTCTCCTCTGACAGGACGTGGATTTGTGTGTTTACACACACAGATCCACGGTCCTGCTCGGTTAACGGCTAATCGCGGGTGCCTCGTGGACATCGCACCGGGCACGCGCATTGGGTCCCGAGTGACGCAGTGCGGGTGCACGCAGGCCCCCCAGATGGCCGGGAAGCCCAGGACGTCATATGACACCCGCCCAGGATGGGAGATCCCATCTGCGGACTTCATATGACAATGGGCGGGTATTGAAGTGGTTAATTGCCGGGAGGGCGTCCATGGATGTCCTCCCGAGCAAGCGCGGTCTGTGCGTCCCTGCGGGTCGCAGACAGCTCGCTCTGTGATCAGTGAGCCTATGAGACTCGGCTGATCAAAGATCAGAGTAAGAATTTGATCCCGGCCCCTTACCACGTGATCAGCTGTCAGCAAATAATGGCTGATCACATGATGTAAACAGAAGATCAGTAATCGGCTGCATTTTCTGTGCCCACCAGTGCCACCTATCAGTACCCACCAGTTTCACCTACCAGTGCCACCAATGCCCACCAGTGCTGGCAATCAATGCCCATCAGTGTCTCATAATCAGTGTCACCGATCAGTGCTGCCTATCAGTGTCACCTACCAGTGCCCATCAGAAATCAGTGCCCACCTTATCAGTGCTGCCTATCAGTGCCCATCAGTGAATGAGAAAAAATACCTGTTTTCAACATTTTATAACAAACTATGAAACAGGTTTTTTTTTTTTTTTTCTAAATTTTTGGTTTTATTTAACAAAAAAATTTAAAACCCAGCAGCAATTAAATACCACCAAAAGAAAGCTCTATTTGTGTGAAAAAAACTATAAAAATGTCATTTGGGTGCAGTGTAGCATGACCGCGCAATTGTCATTTGAGGAGTGCGAGCGCTGAAATCTGAAAATCGGTCTGGGCAGGAAGGGGGGTTTAAGTGCCCTGCAAGTGGTTAACGTAATTGGTACAATAATAACGATAAAAGCATCCTGGCTGAAACACAAACCACAGCGTCCTTTTACCGTGCCGCTTTTCTCTGGATATATAATAAGTCTGCCTTGATAGTTTGTTCAAAACAAAGAAAAGTTTTCTCAATAACAACAGGGGAACTTTTATTCTCGGGGAGGAATTGCAAAGCACACAATAGACCATCTGTCTGCGCAGAACAACAAAGCCTCTTAATAATAATAACAGCAAATTCAGTACAAGAACGTGACAGCGCTGGGGGAAAAAACAGCCGATTCCAGCAGGAGCTGGCAGTGCCAGGTGGGACAGGCTGGCGTGCTCAGCAACCAAAATACCGATCGTCAGCTGATCCGTAAGCTGTGTGGGAGGAGGGGGGCTCTGCACGCTCAGCTGTAAACGTACCCTCTGATTTATGCTGGTCATACACATCCCGACACCGATTGATCGATGGACCCAGCAAATTATTTTTAACCATTATATAGAAATGATATATTTTTAACCGTTACTTCAATCCCTTGTGAGCAATTTTTTTGCAGAATCAAATACAAGTTAAAAACAAGTTGTTGGTCTCCGATAAGAGATCTGTGTTCGGGTCGCTCTTCAGACAGGCGGTAAGGAGGCGTTGTATGGCCTCCTCACCCCTTGATCCCCCCGCACTAGCGCTTGCAGAGTGGCCCCATTCATTTGAATAGGTTGTGTTGCTGAAAGCGACGGAGGCGGGAGGTATAATTGCTGCCTTAGGTCGCGTACACATGCGGGGACTGTTCGCCGTGTGTGGGCTTTCAGCGGACAGTTTCAGCGAACAGTCTGCTGAACAAAGTTTTTCGGAATTTCCGAAAAACTGTCCGCTGAAACTTTGTTTCAGCGAACAGTCCCCTCGTGTGTAGGCTTGTTCGTCAAACTAAGTTCCGCGCATGCTCAGAAAGGATTTACACGCCGAAAGTTGTAATACAGTGTATAGGACGTCGTATTTTCCGTCCCGTCGTACGTGCCGTTCACGTCATCGCGCACGGTTTCAGCAAACTGTTCGTTCGTCGTGTGTGGGCAAGTCCGTCCATGCTAATTTTGAGCGGACTGTTCGCTGAAACTGTTTGACGGACAAAGTTGAGCGAACAGTCCCCGCGGCCTTATGTGTGCAACCCCAACTACAACAATGAGGTTTTACCACCACCCCAACCACTAGTGCTTTGGGCCTGCAGAAGGAACAACATCCACTGTTGCTTTCGGCGGGAGTAGGACCCCCCCCCCCCAAACTTGCCCCATTCAAGTGAGCGCTTCCTCAGTGTCTGTTAAATGCTCTCTGAAGAGGGATCCAAACAGGAATTGCTCTACAGTAAGGATGAGCTCAGGCCAGGGCTGGACTGGGACAGAAATTTGGCCCTGCACTTCATCCAGACCGGCCCACTTATATTTTGAGTGTCCCATCAGCAGCCCCTTGCATCAGAGTCCCATCAGCAGCCCCTTACATCAGATTCCCATCACCAGCCCCTTACATCAGAGTCCCATCAGCAGCCCCCTTACATCAGACTCCCATCAGCAGCCCCCTTACATCAGAGTCCCACAGGCAGTGAGACATTGCAGCGATGCGCGGCTGCAGAGATCGGGCAATGTCTCACTGCCTGTGATTAGCGCAGCGTTGCACCGACTTCCTGGCGGGCTCTGCAGGTGGACCGTGCCAACACGCCTGAGCTCATCCCTACTCTACAGAGACAAAAGCTAATGTGAATGAGCCCTAACAGCGACACAGACAGCAATGAAAACCTGACAGAGGTGCTAATCTTGTCAGGTACACTTTTTTCTTTTTTAGGTACACCTTTTAATCCCCCCCCCCCCCCCCCGCCGCCGCCCGACTATGAGCATAACGGCATGGGCACAGAATAATTAAATGTCAGTGGGCAGCCAGAATGCGCCCCCTCCCACCCCCTCTGCTATACACGAATAGCTAGATTCGCACTAAAAAAAGAAGTCCTAATGAAGCATGGCTCACAGCTACCGTTTCATGCCGCCGTTTTCATATGTCAAATTAAAATTTCATTCCGCAGCGGAGCCTCCGGTGTGAGCGCTCATTATCTCCGCCACTGATTGGGTGACTCAGGAGACGGGCAAATAGAAATTATTAGTGAGAAAAGTAACACAATACAGAAACCGAGGAGAGGGATTAACTTCATCTGTTCTGCTGGCAGACACCGCGAAAACATCCGCCATGTTAATTAAACCCGGGACTATCTGCATGCAACCTGAGAGGGAGCACAGAAATGAAGATTTCCAATTACCGTTTGGCCGAGGATTGGACCGTGACCTCCATAGAGATCCCACCAAAATGGATGATAATTCATTTATAACCCCTGACAGGGGTTATAACCCTTCCTTACTCTATCCAAAATGAGGAAAAAAAATGAAGCTTTGCCTATAGTTCTACTTTAAGTATTATACAGTTTTATTATCAATTTGGCCATATACAATGTGATCTCGCCCCTAATGAGACACCTGACACGACTCTTGATTGGGCAAATTAGGACTAAGTTGGGTGGCAATAAGAAGTTCTTTTATCTGCCCGCAGTGACGCTTTTCGCTCACAATTTGCTGGAAACCACTAATGGATCTGGCCAATTTTTCGCCTCTTCAAGGTGTAAAGCCGCGTACACACGACCGGACTTTTTGAGGGACTAGGTTCCGACGGACTTTCGGCGGAGTTCCGACGGACTTTCTGAATGAACGGACTTGACCACACACAATCACACCAAAGTCTGACAGATTCGAACGTGATGACGCACGACTGGACTAGAATAAGGAAGTTCATAGCCAGTAGCTGCCCTCGCGTCGGTTTTTGTCCATCGGACTAGCACACACACAAACAGATTTGTCGTTCCGGCGGGAAAATTTAAAACATGTTCTATTTCTAAAGTCCACCGGATTTTTGGCAAGCAAAGGTCCGATGGAGCCCACACACGATCAAATTGACTGACGGACTCGTTTGGTCAGACCTTTGCTGCCAAAAAGTCCGGTCGTGTGTACGTGGCATAAAAGGAACAGTCTGCCAGTATAGTCGTACAGGAAACAATGGTGGGTCCTGGTGCTGTAGACGTCGGAGAGATGAACCTTTTTTTCCACAGCTCCTTCCTCCTTTAACCCCTTCCCGTGGAGCGTGCGCATAGCCTCATGGAAGTGGATCTTTATCCATGGAGTTTGCATATTTGTACTGCTGTTTTGGTGCTAAGAGCACACTTTATTATTATTATTATTATAATAGACGATTTATATAGTGCCAACAGTTTACTGCAGAGCTTTATAATGTATAGGGGGGACAACACAATTACAGTACAGTTCAATACAAAAGGTACAGGAGGGCCCGGCTCGTAGAGCTTACATTCTAAAGGGAGGGGGTGATACAAAAGGTAATAGCTGCAGAGAATAATTTGATGGGGGTGGCTCAGGGACAGTTGTTAGGTGGGTGTGGGATAGGCTTCCCTGAATAAATGAGTTTTCAGGGATCTCTTAAAGGTGGACATGGTAGGGGCTGATCGGATATACTGGGGCAGGGAGTTCCAGAGGATTGGAGAGGCTCTGGAGAAGTCTAGAAGGCGAGCATGGGAGGAGGTAACAAGAGAGCTAGAGAGGAGGGTATGATTCGGTAGATGAGGTTGGTGATGTAGATAAGGGCGATGTTGTGGATGGCTTTGTATGTTATGGCCAGCATTTTGAATTTTACACGGTGGGGTAGGGGGAGCCAGTGAAGGGATTGGCAGAGAGGGGCAGCAGTCACGGAACGATTAGTGAAGTGTATTAGTCTAGCAGCAGAATTCATAATAGACTGAAGGGGGAGATAGCCTGATTAAGGGTAGGCCATTAAGGAGAGAGTTGCAGTAGTCAAGGCGGGAAATAATTAAGGAGTGAACGAGTTGCTTTGTGGTGTCATTAGTCAGGAAGGGTGGAATTCTGGAGATGTTGCGGAGGTGAAGGCGGCAGGATTTAGCCAGTGATTGTATATGGGGGCTGAAGGAGAGGTCAGAGTCAAGGATTACACCCAGGACCCTGGCATGTGTGGAGGGACCAATGGTTGTGTTGTTGATATTAATGGTGAAGTCACAGGGGGGGGTCGTGAAGGAGGAAATATAACAAGCTCAGTTTTAGAAAGACTGAGTTTGAGGAAGTGGTGTGACATCCATACTGATATGTCATTCAGTAAGTTGGAGATCTGTGAGGAGATCGAGGGGGTGAATTGAGGAGTGGAGAGATAGATCTGGGTGTCGTTGGCATAGAGGTGGTATTGGAAGCCATGGGAGGTTATCAACTGGCCCACGGAAGGGGTATAGAGAACAGGAGGGGCCCAAGGACGGAGCTTTTGGGTACCCCAACAGAAAGAGGAAGGGGAGTGGAGGAGATGGAGTTGTAAGTGACACTGGAAGTGCACTGAGATAGGTAGGAGAACCGGGATAAAGCAGAATCACGGAGACCAAGGGAGTGTAATTTGCCGAGGAGGAGCAGGTGGTCAACTGTGCCAAAGGCAGCAGAGAGGTCTTCCAGATCAGTTTTTGTACTAATGATCGGGAACCAGGAGGCCTGGTTTCCCAATCACTTGATCGATGCAATACCCTCTGATTGACTATCACAGGGACCAGTCACCGTGCAGCCCACCTCTGTGTTGTTTTTTTTTCCTCTTGAATGGATAAAAAGATACATTATATGCATATAGGAAGGATACATGATATAATACATTGTATCTTTTTTCTTCTTGATAGAGGAGACAATTGTAAACAAAAACAGTATAAAATAGTGTATAAAAAATATACTCGCCGGCCACTTTGTTAGGTACACCTGTTCAATTGCTTGGTAACACAAATTGTGAATCAGCCAATCACACGGCAGCAAATCAAGGCATCTAGACGTGGTGAAGGCGACTTGTGGAAGTTCAAAACGAGCATCAGAATGGGGAAGTAATTTTAAACGTGACATGGTTGTTGGTGCCAGACGGGCTGGTCTGAGTATTTCAAAAACTGCTGATCTACTGGGATTTTCACACACAACCATCTCTCGGGTTCACAGAGAATGGTGGCAAAAGAGAAAATATCCAGTGAGTGGCAGTTATGTGGAGGAAAATGCCTTGTTGACGGGCAGACTGGTTCGAGATGATAGAAAGGCAACAGTAACCATTTGTTACACCCAAGGTATGCAGAATACTATCTCTGAACGCACAGCACATCGAACTTTGAAGCACATGGGCTACAGCAGCATAATACCACACCAGGTGCCACTCCTGTCAGCTAAGAACAGGAATGTGAGTGTTGTTATCTCAGCCTAGCCAATAAAAACAAGATCAGTACCCAGAAGAAGACCAGCTGAAGATGTCACTATCCGGCAAGGGGCTTCAGAACACCACAACGCTGGGGTGATGGTGAATATAGTTTAACTTCACCCTTATTGTGAAGTTCCCTCCTCTCCACATAAAGAACACTTGTTTTTTTACTTTTTATTTCTTAAACGAGTCCTGCCCCCTAATGCTTGGCATTCGGGCATTATGCCTGCTATTTCACTATAAAGCACTATGCCTCCTGGGATATGTGACATGCATATTCCAGGAGTCATAGTGCTTCAAAGAGAAAGTAGGAGGAGGGCAGACTTAGTGGCGCATCATCCTGAGGCCCATCAGCTCAACCCTTAAATCGTCGGACCGTGGGATGACGTCACACAAAAGATGACGGCGCCAGACCCGGTGGGGGCAGAATTCTGCAAGACACTTCTGGATCGCGGAGAGGGTGAGAATCTGAAACACTCAGTACCCACCAAGGTAGGTAGGGGTTTAAAAAAAAAAATGGAGGGGGGGGGGGGGGGCTGGAGAACTGCTTTAGCCACTTGCCTGCTGGGCACTTTGACCCCTTTCCTGCCCAGGCCAATTTTCAGCCTTCAGTGCTGTCGCACTTTGAATGACAATTGCACGGTCATGCAGCACTTTACCCATATGAACTTTTATCATTTTTTTTCCCACACAAATACAGCTTTCTTTTGGTTGTATTTAATCACCACTGGGCTTTTTATTTTATGCTAAATAAACTAAAAAAGGTTGTCAATTCTTAAAAAAAAAAAGGCATGTTTCTTTGTTTCTCTAATAATATTTTGCAAACAGTTAATTTTTCTCCTTCACTGATGTGCGCTGATGAGGCTGCACTGATAGGCTGCACTGATGGGCACTAATGAGGTGGTACTGATGGGCACTGATAGGCAGCACCGATGAGCACTGATAGGCTGCACTGATGGGCACTAATGAAATGGTACTGATGGGCACTGATAGGCAGCACCGATGAGCACTGATGGGCTGCACTGATGGGCACTAATGAGGTGGTACTGATGGGAACTGATAGGCAGCACCAATGAGCACTGATAGGCTGCACTGATGGGCACTAATGAGGTGGTACTGATGGGAACTGATAGGCAGCACCAATGAGCACTGATAGGCTGCACTGATGGGCACTAATGAGGTGGTACTGATGGGCATTGATAGGCAGCACCGATGAGCACTGATAGGCTGCACTGATGGGCACTAATGAGATGGTACTGATGGGCACTGATTGGCAGCACTGATGGGCACTGATTGGCAACATTGTTGGGGCTGCACTGATAATCAGGACACTAAAGATCAGTTGGAAAGAAGAAAGAAATGGCGGCACATCCAGAACTTCTGATTGGTGTTATCTTTGTGAAACAAAATAAAAGGCAAAGACACCAAACTGTGGTCATGTAGACGAGCTTCACATATACATCTTGTGCTTAATCATGATTAAGCACAAGATGTATGTGTGAAACATGTCTACGTGACCAAAGTTTAGTGTTATCTTTGTGAAACAAAATAAAAGACAAATCAGAAGTTCTGGATGTGCAGCCATTTCTTTCTTCTTTCCTAGTTTCCCACGGAGGCAGGCCGGGGCTAGCACTCTGCAAGATACTCCAATCAGCCTGATCTCTACACACCTGGAGCAGCGTTTTTTTTTCTTGTACTCTAAAGATCATCGCCATGATTATCAGTGTAGATGTCAACTTTCACACATGCCAGTTACCGGCTTTCTTCTCTCCTCATGCTGTGACAGCGTAAGGAAAGTACTGCCGATAACCTGGCAAGTGTGTTTACATTGGGATCAGATGTGGTTGGGACACGGCTGATCATGTGGTAAAGGGCCGCTGTGATTGGCCCCCTACCCTGATCTGTGATCAGCTGTATCTGAAGGACACCGTGATAACAAAGCGCACCAGGATGAGGGCTACAGCGGGCGCACGGTTCTCTAAGGATGTCAATAAATGCCCTCCTATATAACTGGACGACTGCACTGTAGCCGCCATTCGGCTATAGTGAAGCGAGCCCGCGAGGGGCCCTGTGTTGAAACGCATATGGCGGCGTCACGCATGCGCACTCCAGCGGGTAGCCGAATGTGATGGGTAGCTGAATGTGACGTGACAGGGGCTCCAGGCTTCAGAAATACATTACTTCTCAACAGGCCAGGTGACGGTCCCCGCTGCTCGGGAAATGCCACGGCATTATAACCTATTTTAAAAAAAAGACACCGTCGAAGCTGCTAAACAACCCGAGACCTGGAAAACAGCACTGCTGATAAATGTCACCGATTTGTTTTCCCGCGGTCTCGCTATCAGTAGAGCGTGGCTATTACCGCAGCAAAGAGTTGTATTTCTGGGATATGTCATTATAAAAAGGCACAGAGCCAGAGCTGGCCTGCAGATATTCCCCAGATAACTGAACCTGACTTCACATAAAGTCATAACACCAGCATTTCCACACTTAGTCAAGTAAACGCCAAAAGGAGAAAAAAAAAGAAAAAGCAATGCATCTCTTGACACATCATTAACCCCTTGCTTACTGGGCACTTAAACCCCCCTTCTGCCCAGACCAATTCATTTTTAGCTTTCAGCGCTGTCACGATTTGAATGACAATTGCGCGGTCATGCTACACTGTACTCAAATGAAATTTTTAGCATTTTTTTCACACAAATGTAGCTTTCTTTTGGTGGTATTTAATCACCACTTGGGTTTTTATTTTTTGTTAAACAAACAAAAAAAAAATGGAAATTAAAAAAAAAAAAATATGTTTCATAGTTTGTTCTAAAATTTTTACAAACAGGTAATTTTTCTCCTTCATTGATATTCACTGATGAGGCTGCACTGATAGGCACAGACAATATGGCACTGGTGGCTGGCACAGATAGTTGGTATTGATAGGCAGCACTGGTGATGAGGCACTGATTGGTGACATTTATAGGTGACACTGTGGGCACTGATAGGTGATGAAGCGGCTTGCTATGGTGGCAGACACTGAAGAGGAGGCGCCAAGACCGCTGGCGGTGGACCCCAAAAGAGAAGTTTCGGTGATGCTCTGTGCAATTCTATTGCACAGAGCATGTAAATATAACATGTTTATTATTTTAAGAAAATAAAGCCTTTATAGCCATTTTAATTTTTTTTTCTTTTTTTTTTTTTACTAGAATTCTGATTTAAAGCAACACTATTACTAAACCCAAGAAACAGGTAAGAAATATGGTAGGATAGTGCTGGAACCTTATGATTATCTGAATGCCTGGATTCTTAGGTACCTGCAGCTTCCCCACGCCTAAGGACTTCCACTGTCTCCTTGGGTTGTGACTGAGGGAATCTGAGATCGAAGTGTCACACCAAATTTTAATCATCCAGATATGGATTTGTTGCAAGATATAATAAAAACTTGATCAAAACTAACATTTTTTTTTGGGGGGGGGGGACAATAAAGACCCCTCAGACCAGCTGATGACACTTTGCTTTTTAACAATTTTGTTAAAAAAAAAAAAAAACATATTTGCATCCAGTCCAGTATTACATTTCACTATCGCCTTTCACTTTAGACCCTGATGAAGGGGGCATTCTTTGACACCTGAAACAGGTTGGCTTTCTGAAAAAAAAAATTTATTCTTTATCTTACCTTGGATTAACCCCATGACATCCGCGCTATGGCCGAATGACGCGGATGTGAATTCCTGGGATGGCCTCCCCTGTGCAAGCGCTCTGTGATCGCCGAGTCACTGAGACTCAGGTGATCACTAATCTGAGTAAGGGGCCGGTCCCAGGGCCCTTACCATGTGATCAGCTGTCAGCCAATGACAGCTGATCACATGATCAAAACAAAAGCTCGGTGATCGCTTTTTTTTTCTCCTCGCGCTGACAGCGGAGGAGAAAAAAAAAAGCCGATCACCGGCTCACCTTAAAGGGACATCGGTCCCGAAATGGAAGAGGCAATTAGGCCTCATAATTGCACCCTGAAAGTGCCCACAAGTGGCACCTATCAATGCCAACAAGTGCCACCTATCAATGCCCACCAGTGGTGTCAATCAGTGCCACATAGAAGTGCTGCCCATCAGTGTAACTGATCAGTGCCCATCACTGTCACCCATCAGTGCCCATCACTGACACCTATCGGTGCCCATCAGTGCCGCCTCATCAGCGTACATCAATGACGAACAGAAATGACCAGTTTTACATTTTTATAACAAAAGAAAAAATGTATTTATTTTTATTTTTTTAATTCGGTCATTTTACATTTTTTTTAACAAAAAATAAAAATGGCATAGGTGATCAAATACCACCAAAAGAAAGCTCTATTTGGGGGAAAAAAATGCTAAAAATGTTATTTGGGTACAGTGTTTTATGACCGCGCAATTGTCATTCAAAGTGCATCAGCGCTGAAAGCTGAAAATTGGTCTGGATAGGAGGGGGGTTTAGGTGCCCTGTAAGCAAGTGGTTAAATCAGGGATATGCAATTAGCAGACCTCCAGTTGTTGCGGAACTACAAGTCCCATGAGGCATAGCAAGACTCTGACAGCCAGAAGCATGACACCCAGAAGCAGAGGCATGATGGGACTTGTAGTTTTGCAACAGCTGGAGGTCCGCTAATTGCATATCTTTGGATTAAATTCATATCTGGACGTTTAAAATTTGGTGAGTCGCTTCATTTTTAATTTGCCCATTCAGGGTAGAGACACTGCCTCCTGATAGGCTACCCCCTAGTAAGCTATACACATGGTATTCCACTGCATTCTGTGCTGTGTGTTGCAGTGCTATTCACTTACAAAGGCATTACTGTACTGTAGATGTCGATGGTCCTGCACTGCAGCGCACTGCACAAACTGTGCATAAAGTCCAACTCCAGATTTTGTGCTCCCCTCTGCCCCCCCCCCCTCCTTTCCTGGTGGCTCTTGCCCCACCCCTGAGGACCCCAACAAGCCAATTTTTTTTTTTTTTTAAAGTGTAGGTCCGACTTATTTTCCGGTGCCCCACATTGGCAGTCTATTCAAAAAGAATGGGCTGCCTTAACTCTACACTGCAATACACAACAACACACATACAGGATGGTGCCACAACAAGATGGACAGGTATGAAGAGGCTTTAATGTTCAGCTTTGCTGCTTTTGCTAGCTAAAGGTAGAGATTTACTAAAGGAGTGATTTTTATTCTTAGTGAAACAAACCTCTATTTATTTCAATATTCAATCCAATACATAGGAACTAAAAGGGGGAATGGTGGTGAAAGAAGTGAGTGGGCTTCCATTCTGTGCCTTGCTGAATATCCGGCCTTAGTAGGAGTCACTGATCTGGACCAAGACTGCCTATCAGAAATTCTGACTTCACTGGCTGCATGCTTTTTCTAGGTCAGTGAAGAAACAAGCTGACTTCAGACAGCACATTGCAGCATCCATTTCTCTCCTTGCGGTGTCCTGAGTCATTTGCATGAATCCCGGTGTGTGGGGGGGATGGGCTCGTTATGGTGTCAGCGGCAATTAGTGAGTATTATGAAGATTGTCGGTCAAAGGCTCGCTGCGGTACCCTGACCCTGCTGTGTTATACATCAATAATTAGTGACTGTTAGTCACATGGCACAGCAGCCACTTTCCTGCTGCTGGCATCTACACAGCGCCAACAATTTCCACAGAGCACCTAAACCAGTCACTTCTGTCCCCCTCGACATAGGAGATTACAGTCTAATGTCCCACCAAGAGACACACACTCACTATGGATAGGCAGACACAACTTTCGACAACATATCTGCTGCCTTCAAATTATTATCTTCAGCCACTCCAATCTTCGGCAGCACTTGCGGGGTCATTAATCCTTTCCTCTGAAATGGGGGGTCCCATGGGATGAAGTACACCTACAACCGCATGAGGCATGTAAGTGACAGAACCTCCCATTTCAAGATACTGGGCACCAACCTACTCAGAATATTGTGCATTGTAAGGTTTTAGAGCACTCAATACCTCAGGGTATTAGACAACATAAGGTGTCAGAGTCCCTTCTCCCCCATAATACTGAACACCATAAAATCTCAGAGATCTCCCTCCTCAGGATATTGGGTACCATAAGGTGTCAGACCTCTCCCTCCTCAGGATATTGGGTACCATAAGGTGTCAGACCTCTCCCTCCTCAGGATATTGGGCACCATAAGGTGTCAGACCTCTCCCTCCTCAGGATATTGGGTACCATAAGGTGTCAGACCTCTCCCTCCTCAGGATATTGGGTGCCATAAGGTGTCAGAACTCTCCCTCCTCAGGATATTGGGTGCCATAAGGTGTCAGACCTCTCCCTCCTCAGGATATTGGGTACCATAAGGTGTCAGACCTCTCCCTCCTCAGGATATTGGGTGCCATAAGGTGTCAGAACTCTCCCTCCTCGGGATATTGGGTGGTGCCAGAACTCTCCCTCCTCAGGATGTTGGTTACCATAAAGTATCAGAACTCTCCCTCCTCGGGATATTGGGTACCATAAGGTGTCAGACCTCTCCCTCCTCAGGATATTGGGTACCATAAGGTGTCAGACCTCTCCCTCCTCAGGATATTGGGTGCCATAAGGTGTCAGAACTCTCCCTCCTCGGGATATTGGGTGGTGCCAGAACTCTCCCTCCTCAGGATGTTGGTTACCATAAAGTATCAGAACTCTCCCTCCTCGGGATATTGGGTACCATAAGGTCCCAGAACTCTCCCTCCTTATAATATTGGGTACCATAAGGTGTCAGAACTCTCCCGCCTTGGGATATTGGTTACCATAAAGTATCAGAACTCTCCCTCTTCAGAATATTTGGTACCATAAGGTGTCAGAGCTCTCTCACCTCAGGATATTGGTTACCATAAGGTGTCAGAACTCTCCCTCCTCAGGATATTGGTTACCATAAGGTGTCAGGGCTCTCCCTCCTCAGGATATGGGTACCATAAAGTATCAGAACTCACCCTCCTCCAGATATTGGGTACCATAAGGTGTCAGAGCTCTCCCTCCTCAGGATATTGGCTACCATAAGGTGTCAGAAATCTCCCTCTTTAGGATATTGGGTAACATAAAGTGTCATATCTGTCTACCTACTCAGAATATTTGGCATAAAATGGTATCAGAGTACCCACCCCTCAGGATATTGGATGCCATAGGTGTGCACAAACTGTGCCAAGTGTGCCTGGGCACACCCTTATCACCTCTAGTGGTGCAGATTCCCCTTTCTGCCTGGGTCCTGCCCCTCCCCCCACCCCTTTCACCCCACAGAGCTGTTGGCTTCCCTCCTCTCCTGCCGGATGCTGCTGCAGGCACAAAGGGGGAAGTTTCAGGATAGACAGCAGGGGAAGGGGCCAGTAAATATGTAATTTACAGGCCCCTTCCTTTTCTAAAAGAACACAGTAAGTGAACCGTGCCAATGACTCATGGTGTTCATTCATAACTGAAGCGCAGTAAACTGTATTTACTATGCTTTGGCTTGTAAATGAACAGGAAGCCATTCAGAAAATGCCATAGGCTGTGCACACCTATGTTGGGCACTATAGGGTGTCAGAGCCCTACTCAAATTTGATTAGGGCTATATCATCGCAGAGGTAACTCCTGAGCATTCTCCCCCCCCTTAGCTCACAGAGCAGGCTCACTGGCTGCAAGCCTGATTTCAACCCAAAACAGCCCAGTATACTGACAGATTTCAGGTCATTACAGCAGGAGCCTATACGTGACCTACAGGGTGTGTTATATACATGCTTGAAGTATGTTCCTAAATGATAATGAATAAAACATTTGTTAAATATGCGTGCTGTTAATCCGTACAAGCTGTCCGCTGGAGAGCAGAGCGAGTCCCGAGGAACCAGACAGATGCTCCAGATTGAATTACTTTCAGATCTGCACAGAGGCTTGAAAGTTTCAAATTAAATCAGGGCATGAGCTGTTCTGTTCATAAATAAGTCAGACCTGCCCCTTTCGTGACAGATGTTAATTAAAGTTTTCTCCAGAAAAGAGCGGGTCTGGGAATATGTTTGAAAACGCAGCACGGGGCACCGATAGACGCACATTTATTTCTCTGCCTTGTGTTATTTTTAGACAAAGACTGGCAACGCCACGAGAGAAAGATTAAGTCTGCAACCTAGAAGGTCCACTCTTAGGGGGCTTAAGGCTAAACTCCAGACAAAAACACGTTTGGACATTTGAACTGTAAAAATAAATGATCACTAACAGTAGCAGCTGCTGCTTAACATTTTCACTCACCGTGCCATCATATGCAGCCTCTGTGCCCATCATATGCAGCCACAGTGCCCAGCAAATGCAGACACTGTGCCCATCATATGCAGCCACTGTGCCCCAATATATGCAGCCAACTGTGCCCATCATATGCAGCCACCTGTGCCCATCATATGTAGCCAATGTGCCCAGCAAATGCAGCCAACTGTGCCCATCATATGCAGCCTCTATGCCCATCATATGCATCCAACTGTGCCCATCATATGCAGCCAAATGTGCAAATCATATGCAGCCAACTGTGACCCAATATATGCAGTCACTGTGCACATCATATGCAGCCACTCTTGCCAACAAATGCAGCCACACTTCCCAGCAAACGCAGCCAACTGTGCCCATCATATGCAGCCACTGTGCCCATCATATGCAGCAACTCTTCCCAGCAAATGCAGCCAACTGCATCCATTACATGCAGCCAACTCTGCCAATCATATGCAGCCAACTGTGCCAATCATATTCAGCCAACTGTGCCCATCATATGCAGCCACTGTGACCATCATAGCAGCCACTCTTCCCAACAAATGCAGCCACTCTAGCCAGCATACGCAGCCAACTGTGCCCATCATATGCAGCCAACTGTGCCAATCATATTCAGCCAACTGTGCCCATCATATGCAGCCACTGTGACCATCATAGCAGCCACTCTTCCCAACAAATGCAGCCACTCTAGCCAGCATGCGCAGCCAACTGTGCCCATCATATGCAGCCACTGTGCCCATCATATGCAGCCACTCTTCCCAACAAATGCAGCCACTCTAGCCAGCAAACGCAGCCAACTGTGCCCATCATATGCAGCCACTGTGCCCATCATATGCAGCAACTCTTCCCAGCAAATGCAGCCACTCTGCCCATCATATGCAGCCAACTGTGCCCATCATATGCAGCCAACTGTGCCCCATCATATGCAGCCAACTGTGCCCCATCATATGCAGCCCCATCATATTTGCCTTCAATCAATCTGGTGACGGGTATTAGTCCTGCGCCTCCTGATTGGCTGAGAGGTGGTTTATTGTTAGAAAAGCGAATATTCATTCGCTTTTCTAACACCCCTGGGTGGACTGCGAGCATAAAGCTTTGCGCTCCAAGTTCACCTTTTTTGAAGACTATTAGAGCCTATGGCTCTAATCAGATGCTTCAAAAATACCCCCTCCCCCCTGCCGCTGTAATTCAGGCGCCCAGCATCAAAAAAGGGTCTGGAAACCTGAATAGGGGTGACAGTGGCGGCCATGGATAGATTCATGCTATCCATGATACATAGAGGGGGTGGCTGGAGAGAGGGGACGGTGCCTGTGCACCCTCATTGGATGCACCACCACTGATCACTAATGAAGTGTGTGCCATGTGTGGCTGCTGCTGCATTTGGGAAAACTTCTGGTGATGAAATGTACACTTCTAGCGGTAGTACGCAAATTTTAGCGGGTTGCTAGCTCTTTGCTTCAGAAACACCTTGCAAATACAAGGCGGAGGGGAGATCGTGGCGTTCATCTGCACCTCTTTCATTCACAAAACGCCTTCCATTCAATGAAAAGAATGCTTAGTGTTTTCTGAATGGAGGACAGGCAAAGTGAGTAACCCTCTATCATGTGTGCCCTTTGGTGTCCTCACATCCAATGCAATCTACTTGATGACATTAAAGGGCATCTCACTGCTGGAGCGTAATGGGGACCAGTCTAGCAGCACAGGGGAGCCTGCAGGAGCGGAGGATTGAGTAGGCATAAGTACTTTACTGCTCCCCTAGAACAGGAGTCCCCCCTTTTCAGTACGAAAGCCACATCATATGTTGTACGAATATTCATAGGCCAGAAAAAAAATAAAAAACAGTTTGATGAATGAATAAGGAAAATTTTAAGGAACATTTTTTGGTAATCAGCATATTATGATTCAGAACAACAGAGAAATAACTTAAAATGGTTGTAAGCCTCAGAAATATGAAGAAAGCATATCTCTCTATAGTGTGTACTTGTCTCCATCCAGAGCACCAAGTGTCATTTCTGTCTCCTGCCTAATTCCTCTGCTATCAGCATCAATCACTTCTGACAAATTTTCTTGACACCAAGAGAAAAAAGGTGACAGGAGACAGACCTCCAGATGATTGACAACCTCAGCTCTGTTTCTGTATGGAAGGGGGGATGTCCCTTCCCTCCAATCAGCTCTGAGAACTCTCCTCACTGAATTCTGCAGACTGCAGAGTGTGACTTCAGATCTCTGCACCCTTTTTTTAACTCTCCAGACAAGCTTAAAAAGTCAGCACTTTGAATGGATGTAGAGAAGAATAGACTGCAGATAAACAGGTGCAACTTATGTAGGTGGAGTTGTCTCATATCTTTGTATCACCCGAGGATAGTCCCTTCACTGGGTATATGGACGGATTTACAACCACTTTTAACCACTTCCAGCCCAAGGACGTCATATGACATCGTTGATTTTGCGTGGGCATATCTGAATGATGGGTGCAGCTGCAGGCATTATTCAGATATCATCTTTTACAGCTGGCAATTATGTGCACTATAAGAACAATCATAGAGGCAGATCAGCCGCCTGATTACACCCCCCCCCCCCCGCTTCTCCGGGCTCACCCGTGCAAACGGCGAGCTGGAGAAAGAATCCATTGCCGACGGACGTTGATCATAGAGATTTCTGGTGACCAGATGGTCCCCAGTCATCTCTGTCCTTTGGAGGCCTGGGCACGACATTATGATGTCACGTCCGGCCGAGAACCAAGAAATACAAAGAAAGATTGTTAATTTTTTTTTATCTCAATCTTTCCAGCCTGAAGGAGAGATGGGGGTCTTACATTCCTTGTAATAGGAATAAAAGTGATCCAAAAAAAAAGAACATTTAAAGATAAAATGTAAAAAAATTTAAAAAAAAGTAAAATAAACAAACAATAATAATAAAAAAAAAATGTAAAGTGCCCCTGACCCTGTGTGCTCGCGCACAGAAACTAACGCACAAGCAAGTCACACCCCGCATATGTGGCCGCCATTCAAATCACACATGTGAGGTATCTCTGCGTGTGTTAGAGCGGGAGAAACAATTCTAGCCCAAGACCTCCTCTGTAACTCTAAACTGGTAACCTGTAAAAAAAATTAAAGCGTCGCCTATGGAGATTTTTAAGTACCAAAGTTTGGTGCCATTCCACAAGCGTGCGCAATTTTAAAGTGTTTAGGTAACTATTTACTCGGCGTAACATCATCTTTCACATTATACAAAACAATTGGGCTAACTTTACTGTTTTGTTATTTTTTAATTTGCAAAACTGTATTTTTTTTCCCCAAATTTATTTGCGCAAACACCGCGTGACATAAAAAGTTGCAGCAACCGCCATTTTATTCCCTAGGGTCTCTGCTAAAAAAAAGTATATTATATATATATATATCTTTCTATATATAAAAAAAGTATATATATATATATATATATATATATATATATATATATATATATATATATATTTATGGTATGGAGCCCTCTGACCGATACGGTTAAGGATGACAAACAAGGTTAACATAAACTCGCTTACTTGAAATGGACCTGAAAGTGTGCCCTGGTCTGACGTACGGTATACCAAAATAAGGGGGCATACCTTAGATAGAAAGTGGGTGATAAATGAAATGAATATGAATGGGGAGAAAAGAGTACTCTCATGAGGAGTATGATGCTTGAGAAATGCCCTGAAAAGGGGGATGGGTGGGTGGGTATCGCGCACCGGAACCGACGAGGAGGACAGGCGAATGGGCTGGTTATATATTCCACCGGGCTCCTCCCATAATTTCAGGCCAGCATACTGGCCTTTCTATTTATGGTATGGAGCCCTCTGACCGATACGGTTAAGGATGACAAACAAGGTTAACATAAACTCGCTTACTTGAAATGGACCTGAAAGTGTGCCCTGGTCTGACGTACGGTATACCAAAATAAGGGGGCAAAATCATTCAGGTAGGGGTTGCATTTTATTGATCCAAGTTTGTTACTGGGTGAGCTCGACGAAGGCCTGGGACATCTCCGCTTACGGATTGGGTATGTAGCGGGCGAAACAGGTGGACCTCCATCTGCCCAACTTCTTGATAATGTGAGTAGGACAGAGGTAGAGGATACCCGGGAGTATCCTGACACGTTCCACCGGGCAGCGTTCAGAGGTTTAGTGAGAAATAGCAGAAGAGGACTAACTCCTGGTTGATCAGCCAAAAAGGGCCGACAGGCACGCGAGAATGGCGACCGGGTACCAGCGGTAGTTGGACTTATAGCGGTGTATGTCCGAACCCGAGCCAAGCTGCTGCGTCTTGGAGACTGCTAAGTGTAAGACGAAATGGTCTTCGTATCGGACCAGGTGGTGCTCGTACAGCATGCGTGCTGTGAGGCTACAACAAGTAAACTCGCTTGGCCGTAAGAAGCCGTAGAAGGCCAGGTGTATGGCTGCTTGTAAATGACACCAATGTGGAGACCGAAAAGGTGAAGTAGCCAGGAAATCTGACATATTTCTAAACGTCTCCTGTGATAGGCAGTCGTTTTGGTGCCGGTCATCGGCTGGCGCTTCCTGGATACCGCGCATAACAGCCCGAACGGCGTGGTAAAATAGGAAGGGTACGGTAGGGTCCTGGAGGGACGTAAAATGTTGTACACCGGTCAGGTATAGCCGGATCGTATTTAAAGGATAGCGCCAACTGCGAGTGGCAGTAGGAAATGAAGGCTGTGACTTGCTTGACACGGGACGTCTCTGTACTGTGATACGTGACGAAGTTGGTTAAAGGCCCTCCAGGCTGATTGATAGGCCTTGAGGGTATTGCGGGAAAGGGAGTGATCAAATGAGTTGGGTAGCCGCTAGGAGGTGAGGGGCTAATCCAGGGTCAGTTGAGACCAGTCCGGGATAGCTGCTGATGTTGGTCCGGCTCCGGGTACCTGAACGAAACGCGACAAGGTTAAAAGCGGGAGAGGGCGTCCGCTGCCTGATTGAATTTACTGGGGATAAAGGAAGAATGGATGTTGAACTGAAACAACAACAAGAGCTGGACCAGTCGACGTAGGAAGTACATAACCAACGGAGAGGGTGCCTTGGCGCAGCCAGGAATTGCCAGTAACTGGGGAGGCCAGGGAGCTGCGAGCCAGAGGTGGCCAAAAACCAACCGCAAGCCCGTGGAGGCCGCTGCGTCGGTCATCACCTGGGGAGAAAGGGAAGACGCGAAGGGAATGAACAGAGAGACGTCATTCCCAGACGATAGGAATTCCTCCCGCATAGCAAGGACCGCTATTGCCGCGGGGACCCGGCTGAGGACTTGCTCTGGATCCTGTGAGAGAGACAGCAAGACCAATCGGCGTGACACAAAGGCGCGACCCCTGAGAGATGATGTGCATAGGGACGCTCGACATGCCGTGAAGGGACTGTAGGTGTCCTCCGGATGACTAAACTGGGGAATATGCGAGGGTATTATATGTCCGTAAAGATGGCAGCCGCAATGGGCGAGCACCGGCCGACGACCATGGGCCGATGCCTCCGGACGCATCGCAGTGGGGATCTTGCTGTATGGGCTGTAACAACAGATGGCTCTCCGAGCATTGTGAGGATAAGAAATGTTGAACGCTGGCTAGAAATAGCCTGGGCGTGCTACAGGAAGAAGCCAGTCGCGTATGTCAACACGATCCTGGTGCGGACGGAGGTTGAACTCAACTGTCCCGAGGAAGAGACTGACAGACAGGCAACAGTGAGTGGCTTGTAAGAAAGGCCACAGGAGACGAGTGGCCAATTAAGTGCTCCAGTTAGCGTACCACTGAGAACGTGCTTGCAACAAATGATTGCAAGAAGTTATGCTAAGTCGCGAGCCTTGGCATGACTAAAGGTTGTGTTTGCACGTGTGCTTGCGACAATTGCCCGAGAGTTAGTCGGAGGAGATGTGTACGTGGTGACTGTGAGCAATTCGTGTTACCGCATGTGCACTGCGAAGACTGCGGGAGTTGTGCTTGCATGTATGTTAGGACACGTGCTTGCGACGGTAGCAAGATGTTACTCAGTATGCGTGCTTGCCATGATTGCAAGATGTTATGCTAGGACGCGTGCCTGCAGCGATTGCAAGGATTTACAGTAGGCTTCGTGGGTAGCCAGGCCGGGAAAGACAGAAGTTCATCCGGTCCAACCACAAATCGAAATAATAAGGTATCACACCACCCGACACCCCAATTCTACGCCCGCAGCTGATCCAGAGGAAGGCAAAAAACCCCAACAGAGCATGGCCAATTTTGCTACAGTAGGGGAAAAAATTCCTTCCTGACCCCTCGAGAGGCAATCGGATTTTCCCTGGATCAACTATGCCTATAAGTATAAGTACCCTGTAATACAACGAACATTTAGGAAGGTATCCAGGCTTTCCCCAAAGCAACCTATTGAGCAGGCAGAAGTGCCTGCCAGCAATGATTGCCATAAGTTGTGCCCGGACATCAGCTTGCAATGATTGCAAGAGGCCTATGCTTGAATGCGTGCTTGCCATGATTGCAAAAGGTCTACGCTCGAATGCGTGCTTGCACTGATCGCTAGAGGTGTATGCTCGAATGCGTGCTTGCAACGATTGAAAGAGGTCTATGCTCGAATGCGTGCTTGCAACGATTGCAAGAGGTTTATGCTCGAATGCGTGCTTGCAACGACCGCAAGAGGTTTATGCTCGAATGCGTGCTTGCAACGACTGCAAGAGGTCTATGCACGAACGCGTGTTTGTAATGAGTGCCAGAGGTCTATGCTCGAATGCGTGCTTGTAACGAGTGCAAGAGGTCTAGGCTCGAATGCGTGCTTGCAACGACTGCAAGAGGTCTCCGCTCGTATGCGTGCTTGCACTGAGTGCGAGAGGTCTACCATGAATGCGATTAGTCTATCTCTGGATGCGTGCTTGTAACGATTGCAAGAAGTCTACGCTTGGATGTGTATTTACGACGATTGCACGAAGTCTACGCTTGAATGTGGAGAAAAACAACGAAACACGCCTAAACGAAGCTGTGTTTTTCCCTTTTGAGGCAACTTTATAATGAAATAAGGCCGAGGAGCAAGGCCCCCCTGGTAGGCATCCAAACCTTGAAAAATCAACTGGACCCAAACCGGGGAGCGGCATGTGACAGTGAGATGAGAGAAGCTGCCATGACAGAGATCCGGATCGCCATGCCACAAGTTGCGACTGAGCACGAAACGGATTCTGGAGCATGTACTGAAATGAGGCCGTTCCTGGGGCACGCCGAGACGAATTTGGTACACCGATGTGACTATTCGTACCGGAACGTGATAGGTGAAATGAAATGAAAACCCATGACAAAGACAAGAATCAGAGGACGAGGCCCTTGAACCAAACGGATGAATCCTGTCCTTGGAGCATGTACTGAAATGAGGCCATTCCTGGGGCACGCCGGGATGAATTTGGTACACAGATGTGACTATTCGTACCGGAACGTGATAGGTGAAATGAAATGAAACCCATGACAAAGACAAGAATCAGAGGACGAGCCCTTGAACCAAACAGATGAATCCTGTCCTTGGAGCATGTACTGAAATGAGGCGTAACAGCTGGGCGCACCGGAACGAATCGGTGCATAAATAAATGCGACAGGATTCGAATCGGAGCGTAATAAGTGACCGAAATGATATGCCATGACAGAGATAAGATTCAACGACTGGACTGATGGTTACAACAAAGAATCCGACTCTGGAGCATGTACTGAAATGAGGCGTAGCAGCTGGGCACACCAGAACAAATCGGTGCATAAAAGAATGCGACAGGATTCGAATTGGAGTGTAATAAGTGACAGAAATGATATCCCATGACAGAGACAAGATTCAACGACTGGACTGATGGTAACAATAAAGAATCCGTCTCTGGAGCATGTACTGAAATGAGGCGTAGCAGCTGGGCACACCAGAACGAATCGGTGCATAAAAGAATGCGACAGGATTCGAATTGGAGTGTAATAAGTGACAGAAATGATATCCCATGACAGAGACAGGATTCAACGACTGGACTGTAGGTTACAAAGAATCCGTCTCTGGAGCATGTACCGAAATGAGGCGTAGCAGCTGGGCACACCAAGACGAATCGGTGCATAAAAGAATGCGACAGGATTCGAATTGGAGCGTAATAAGTGACAGAAATGATATGCCATGACAAAGACAAGAATCAGGGATCGTGCGTGAACCTGCGAGTGATTCAGTCTCTGGAGCATGTACAGAAATGAGGCCAAACCCTGGGGGCACTTCAAAGCGAATCGGTGCACCAGAGGTGCAACAGGATTCGCGCCGGAGCGCGACTAGTGACAGAAATGATTCGAAATGGAAGAAATGACTGGGACGGAAATAAATTGGAATGAGATAGAATGAAATACATAACATAACTGCATGAATGAAGGGATATTCGAATTGAAGCAGGGCAAGCGAAACGTGCGGACTGCTTGCCTTGTCGTAACAAGCAGTCGGCTGTGAGTCGAACGATTCGACCGATACTAATAGAAATGCTCGGGCAGTCGAACGGTTTCGAATGCCGTACCTGCGAATGAATCGCCTGACGTGGCGTAATCGAACGTGTCGAAAAAGTGATAACGACTGCATCGAAAGTAGAAAACAGCGACATGCGTACGAGGGCCACAGAAAACATTCGATTTGAAAGCAGCGAGCGGCTCGTGAGTACAGGGAATGCTGACGGTACATCGAATACATGGATTGAAAAAGGGGGTGCCGAAGCCCTACCTGCGACAGCCAGCCCGACGTGCAACGACAAATTCGATGGGTACGGCGACACTCCGACGGCGAAACCGACGGACGCTGCTGAACGAGAAGACGAGCTGTCAAGACGGGGACGAAAAATGCGGGAACTGACGAACGGGCTCACTGCGTCTGGTCTGAATAGCCGGCGCTTGATACCTGACGTATCGGGTATCGCGCACCGGAACCGACGAGGAGGACAGGCGAATGGGCTGGTTATATATTCCACCGGGCTCCTCCCATAATTTCAGGCCAGCATACTGGCCTTTCTATATATATATATATATATATAAAATGTTTGGCGGTTCTGAGTAATTTTCTAGCAAAACAAAAAAGATTTTTACATGTAGGAGAGGAGTGCCATAATAGCCCTGTATGGAAGTGGTTAAGTAAAACAAAGTGAAGGAATTCCAAATAATCTTTAACCAATAGCCATTTCCGCCCCGGAAGGATTTACCCACTTCCTGACCAGGCCATTTTTTTGCCATATGGCACAAACTGACAATTGCGTGGTTGTGCAGCGCTGTACCCAAATAAAATGACCTTTTTTTCCCCAGAAATAGAGCTTTCTTTTGGTGGTATTTGATCACCTCTGTGGTTTTTATTTTTTACGCTATAAAAAAAAAAAAAGTGACAATTTTGAAAAAATATATATATATTTTTTACTTTCCGCTATAATACATAACCTCAAAAAATTCAAAAAACTAATAGTGGTCTCCATTCAGCTGATCTTCTCCCCAATACTGGCATAACATGCCTTGTTCTGCATTGAGTCCATGCATGGAGGAAGCCATATTGGTAGAGGCAGGGCTTTGCTCCTTCATGTCAAAGATACCCTCTTGGTGACTGGTGAGATGATGACTGGTGGGGCAATATTCAAGAAGGAGGAAGCACCCATCCACAGAAAGGATGAAGCAGGGAGATTCTTGCACTGCAGGTCCTTAGGTACAGCTTCCCTTCCAGCAAGGAGAACAGTGATCAGCACAATAGTTTCATAGCTAAGTCTCACTCCAAATCTGGTGAGACTATTAGAGGCAGCAATGCCTTAGATCAGGGGTAGGCAACCTCGGCCCTCCAGCTGTGGTGAAACTACAAATCCCATCATGCCTCTAGGCGTCATGTCTGTGATTGTTAGGGTCTTGCGATGTTTTGTTTCAAAACAGCTGGAGGGCCAAGGTTGCCTACCCCTGCCTTAGATGATCTCACACTGTAGCTATACAGCCAGGAGAACACAAGACAGGTGTGTTTAAGCACAGGAGCTGCACTGCTATATTTCAGGAGGAATTCAAACCAAACTGCAGATTATTCAGGATACAGCTTAGACACAATTAACATTTCTAGAGATATAGTAGTTCCCTATAACACAGCAAATCTTTATTTTTTGAGATTAGGTCCCCTTTTGCATTACTTGCATTAACATTTTCATATTTTCTTTTTACGTACATTGTCCAAACACATGACTCCATAATAAATGAGCAACCTTAATTCTATAAGAGCATTTAGCGCAAAGCACCTGATATTTTCCTTAACGTGTTGATGCAATGGAAAAAAACACTTACAGGGTATAAATTATAGAATAAATTGTTCCTGCCACCAGGCAGAAACTAAACGATAGACCCTGAGCACTAAATATTAAATGAGAATTTGTCAGAGCCCACACAGTAACTCTTCCGAAGGCTGGAGTTACAAGCAAAGGAGGAGAAGCTAGTCTGGTAAAAGGAAAGAGCTTGTGACAGAAGGAAAATAAATGGAGATAGCATGATTCATGCCAGTGGGTATGAGGCGGTAATGCTGGTGGTTTGCTCTGAGCTTCAAATAAATACATCACTGATGGACAATCAAAGGACAGGCCATTAGCATTACTCACAAAAACACTCCCTGGGCTCAACTACATTCTTCAAATATCCCAGTTATTCATTTAATAGCATTTGATAATGTACAGCACACATCAAGATTCTACATCAGATGCTTAAACACAACAGGGGCCCACCTTCCAATTTAATCATAATGGCACCCTTCTCATAGAATCTTCTCTGTGCCTAATACCTATTGGATATATCAGATGGAGGATGAGGGCTTGTTACATATTTGGCAGTGGCCCCGCAATCTACAAGAACATTCCAACATGAATGGGCACATACCCTGTAGAGCAGTCATTTTCACCCAGGGTTCTATGGAACACCAGGGTTCCTTAAGGCAGTTGCTGGGGGTTCCTTGAGCTGTGGCTCGTTGACCTCCCATCTGATGGTGTCTACATTATACCAGGGCTAACACTACCTTGTGGAGCCAGTGGCAAGACACCAATTATTTTTAGCTGTCTAAAAGGATGGAATTCTAACCACCACTATAAAGAGGGCATTATTCCCACTGCCCACCAATGTAAGGAGCATTCTTCCCACTAATCACAAACGTAAGGAACATTCTTCCCACTAATCACAAACATAAGGAACATTCTTCCCACTGATAACCAACGTAAGGAACATTCTTCCCACTGATCACCAATGTAAGGAGCATTCTTCTCACTGATCACCAATGTAAGGGGCATTCTTCCCACTGATCACCAATGTAAGGATCATTCTTCCCACTGATCACCAATGTAAGGATCATTCTTCCCACTGATCACCAATGTAAGGAGCATTCTTCCCACTGATCACCAATGTAAGGGACATTCTTCCCACTGATCACCAATGTAAGGAGCATTCTTCTCACTGATCACCAATGTAAAGATCATTCTTCCCACTGATCACCAATGTAAGGGACATTCTTCCCACTGATCACCAATGTAAGGATCATTCTTCCCACTGATCACCAATGTAAGGGACATTCTTCTCACTGATCACCAATGTAAGGAGCATTCTTCCCACTGATCACCAATGTAAAGATCATTCTTCCCACTGATCACCAATGTAAGGGACATTCTTCCCACTGATCACCAATGTAAGGATCATTCTTCCCACTGATCACCAATGTAAGGGACATTCTTCCCACTGATCACCAATGTAAGGATCATTCTTCCCACTGATCACCAATGTAAGGGACATTCTTCCCACTGATCACCAATGTAAGGGACATTCTTCCCACTGATCACCAATGTAAGGAACATTCTTCCCACTGATCACCAATGTAAGGAACATTCTTCTCACTGATCACCAATGTAAGGGACATTCTTCTCACTGATCACCAATGTAAGGAACATTCTTCTCACTGATCACCAATTTAATGAACATTCTTCCCACTGATCACCAATTTGAGGAACATTCTTCCCACTTATCAGCAATGTAAGTGACAATCTTCCCACTGACCACCAACGTAGGGAACATTTTTTTCCACTGACCACCAATGTAAGAAGCATTGTTCCAACTGACCACCAATGTAAGGAGCATTGTTCCAACTGACCACCAATGTAAGAAGCATTGTTCCAACTGACCACCAATGTAAAGAGGACATTCATCCTACTGATCACTAATGTAAGTGGCATTTTCCACTCATAAGAAATTTGTTTTAGCAGAGGTTCCCCAAAACAAAATAAATATTTTAAGGGTTCCTTAGGGATAAATAGGTGGAGAAAGGCTGCTGTAGAGTATCCTGGGAGCCGCTAAAAGATGGAGGCAATGTCTGTGGCTGTGTGCTTCGGACCATCCTTTGCCAACTATAGGCCAGTGAGCCAGCACATCAAACAACGGAGTAATGGACCAGTAGTTGGGTTTGAGAGGCAGGCCCAAACTCTCAATCATAGCGTCCGAACAAAGGCACCCTACGAGAGCTTCAGGTCCCTCTTCTAGATATGTAGCCTGTGCTTGCATCACCACACAAGTACAGGCAAGCATGGATGGGCACATACTTTGTAGCACATTCTAGGAGTCCCCATAAGACAGATGCATTGCCTGTGGCAGAGTGATTGGAACCATCCCTTGGCATTCCTCACTAAGGCTAGTGAGGTAGCCCATCATAGATATAGGCCAGTTATGATGCTTGAGTGCACTCTATGAGAGCTTCACTTCCCTTTACTAGGTATGCAGCCATTCATACAGGCCAGTAAATTGGTGTTTACCATCAGCGAACATGTCCTTTAACTGCATTTGCAACACTGCTTGATTAATTCCTTTGGCTGGGATTCCCTACTCCTCATCATGGCTTGGGGCCACCTTGAGTATGGGCTCAGAAATAAATAGAGCAAGAATAGAAGTTACATGCAGCTGGGACCAACTGGCCAGGCAGGGCCACATAGTGAAGATCTGAAAAGGGGGAATGGCCTGTGGCTTCCACTGAAGGGGAATGGGGCAGGTTGAGAGGATAACTTTACAAAAAGTAAAATTGCCCATCAAATATTTTAAACTAGCGTTCATTCTCAGAAGCTGGGACATAGGATACCTTTAACTACATTATATGTGCTGAACCCCTTAGTTCACCCAACACAGAAGCATTCCAATGCACTTACAGATGTTCTGATATTCAAAGCAAATGCATGTCCCCATGTTGAGGCTTCTGAAGTTATCATATTGTATTAAGTTATCAGAATATTTCAAGTTATAAGTTATCAAAATTGTGAAAATAAATATATATGTATATATATATATATATATATATATATATATATATATATATATATATATATATATATATATATATATATATATTGCTTTCTGCTATAAAACATATCCAATTAAAAAAAAAATCTAATATTTTCATAAATATAGGGCAATATGTATTCTGCTACATATTTTTATGGGATATATATATTTTATAGTAATGGTGGCGAACAGAGACTTATAGCAGGATTGCGATATTGCAGTGGACAAATCAAACACCTAACTGACCCTTTTGACCATTTTTTGGGGACCAGTGACATTATTACAATGATTAGTGCTAAAAAAATGCACTGTCACTGCACTAATGACACTGGCATGGAAGGGGTTAACATCAGGGGCAATCAAATGGTTAAATGTAAGTCTAGGCAGTGTTTACCAACTGTGGGGGAGGTGCTTTCACTGGTTGAAGACCTAGATCGATGTTCCTGCTTCGCAGAAACACAGGATCCATGTCTTTTGTACTCGCGGAATGACAGCCTAAATTGTTTACATAGGCAGACTGTTATGCCCTGTACACACGGTCGGACATTCCGACAACAAAGTCCATCAGATTTTTTAACAGAATGCAGAATATATATTTATATATATATATATATATATATATATATATATATATTTTTTTATTTTTATTTTTTTAATGTATGAAGAAATTCGATTTTTGGATTTTAAATGCTTTATAACAGAAAGCAGAAAATATCAATTTTTTTTTTTTTCAAAATTTATGAAGTAATTCGATTTTTAGATTTTAAATCCTTTATATCAGAAAACAGAAAATATCAATTTTTTTTTCTAAATTTATGAAGAAATTCGATTTTTTGATTTTAAATGTTTCATAACAGAAAGCAGAAAATATCTTTTTTTTTCTTCTAAATTTATGAAGAAATTTGATTTTCAATGCTTCATAACAGAAAGCAGAATATATTACATATATATATATATATATATATATATATATATATATATATATATATATATATATATATATTTTTTTTTATTATTATTTTTTTTAAATGCTTTATAACAGAAAGCAGAAAATATCTATTTTTTTAAAAAAATTTATGAAGAAATTCGATTTTTTGATTTTAAATGTTTAATAACAGAAAGCAGAATATATATATATATATATATATATATATATATATATATATATATATATATATATATATATATATATATATATTTATTTATAAAAACATTTTTTTTTTTTTTAAATTTATGAAGAAATTAGATTTTTTGATTTTAAATGCTTTATAACAGAAAGCAGAAAATATCTATTTTTTTTTTTCAAAATTTATGAAGAAATTAGATTTTTTTATTTTAAATGTTTCATAACAGAAAGCAGAATATATATATATATATATATATATATATATATATATATATATATTTTCCTAAATTTATGAAGAAATTCGATTTTTTGATTTTAAATGTTCCATAACAGAAAGCAGAAAATATGTAGTTTTTTTTCAAAATTTCAGTGTGAAAGAAATGACATAAATATAATTTGGGTACAGTGTTGCATGACCGTGCAATTACCAGTTCAATAGCGCAGTTACCATAATACTGTAACTATCATTCTTCCTTTATTTTTAATCAAATCCTTTCTATTATTCTATGTGAAAATGACATTGACACAATACAGACAAAACTACAAAAATAGAAATCACACCAAACCAACCACCCCCCCCCCCCCCCCCCCCCCCACAAAAAAACAAAAAAACAAAAAAAAAACCAAGCCCCGCCAACCCCGCTCGGAGCATGTATGACACACAAATAAAGCGTTATTTGACACATGCAGTATGATAACCTCTTGTTTGTACAAATTATCCAGAAAACAATCAAAATGATGGAAAAATAAAAATACAAATAAAATAGTGCAGTGCTGAATAGCAAAAAATGCCCTGAAGGGGGTAAAACCTTCTGGAGCGGTTAAACCATAAGTGGTGGAAAAGCACTCAAGGCCTAAGTAGAAATGAAGAAGTAAAGAACAAATAAAGCTGCCCATGTAGAGTACAAACATACAAAGACATATACCGTATATACAAGACGTGGGACTGGCAGCACACGTAGCAATATGTCCATTAGTAAACCATAAAGCATAAAATTGTGAAGTGAAGGATGCAGGTCACCGATCCGCATGTGAAAATGTACTCTGATCCTCTGCGGCAATGCAGAGCTTTTCCACATCGGCAGCTCAGGTTTTCCAAATTAGCAATAAGAGGGAAAGTTTCATTCCACATTCATCATTTACATTAAAGACACAACTGTTTGTTTTTTTAAGTTTAGTAGGAAAAAGTTACAAACTCTGCCAGGTTTTTATTGAGTGAACAGCGATTGCATGGGAACCAACAGAAAATCATCAGCACTAGATAGTAAAAATGATGGTAGATGTCCGTCTTTCATCCTGTTTGCCCAGGAACTGGATTCTCTTGTGCAGAATTGGGAATCCTCAGGTTTCCCAGGAGCCTGTAAGAAGGACATATGATGTCACTGGTGCCTAGGCAAACAGGATGGTGAAGGTAACAAATAGCGGAATGTGTAGTTTTAGTTAAAGGTCCATTTATTTCAAAGAAAAGCTTGTTTTTTTTTGTTTGGTTTTAATTGTTCTAGTTTTGTTGTGTAATGAGTGGCATTCTTTAGGCTGGGTGTACATGACTACACTTCAGAAATGTGCACTGCGTAAACTGTTGGAGCTATATCAATCCTGTATAATAATAATGTGCTTGTAGGCAGGTGCAGTCTATTTTCTCCACTGCAGGTGGTGCTCTACTGCAGCTGATGAGGAAGTCGAGAGGAACACAGTTCCTCTATGGTTTCCTGGGTCACTGGGGAAGCACCCAATTGGATGCTGCTGCCCCATGTGACTTCGGCAGGCATCTTGAGTCAGGCAGAGCCTATTTAAGGCCCTGGCCACTACCAGGTTTGGCACGCATTTTGTGAGTGGGTAGTGTAGGGAAAAGTACCTCATCTGTTAGGGACAGTACAAGCATTAAGGAAAGGTTCCTGATGAGGAGGACACCTTCCCAACTAGTTACTAGACGGCCAGGCCGAATTCCGTTCCCTATCAACAGATGCTGTCAGTCCAGCTGGAATCTGCTTCTTGGTTGTAAAGACACAAGGTTTTTTACCTTCATGCATTTTGTTCTTTACATAGTTAGTAAGGTTGAATAAAGACACCAGTCCATGCAGTTCAACCTGAGTGAGTCTCCACAATTGTCCCTATCCCTGTACATTGCACACTCATATCGGTCCCTACCCTAAAGGAGCCCACAATCCAAGGTCCCCATTTATATACTAGGGCCAATTTTGGATAGAAGCCAATTAACCTACATGCATGTCTTTGGAGTGTTGGAGGAAACCGGAGTACCCGGAGGAAACCCACACAGGCACAGGGAGAACATGCAAACTCCAGGCAGGTAGTGTCATGGTTGGGATTCGAACCAGGGACCCTTCTTAATGCTAGGCGAGAGTGCTAACCACTACACCACTGTGCTGTCCACAGCTCTTTTTTTTTTCTCAGCTCAGACAAGCTTTATAAAATCAGCACTTTTCACAGATATAGAGAAAAGAGGACTGCAAATAAACAGGTACAACTTATGTAGGAGATTTGTTTTATCTCTGTGTATCACCTGAGGATAGTCCCTTTACTGCAGGCATGCCCAAAGTCTGGCCCGTGGGCCAATCACGGCCTGCGTTCTGGTTTTGAATGGCCCGCCTGGTTATATGGAGATATATAACTTTTGGATAATGATCTCCCAGCGCCGGGTGCACAAAAGATATATATGCCGGCTGCCTTGGAGGGGACAGGGAGGAGGCGGGACGAGTGCCGTACATATAGGAGAATTTCCTGTTAACACGGCAATTGGCAATTGGAAGTGCCATTTTTTTCCCTGAAACTTTCATCTTAAAGTGAAGGTGCGTGTTATACGCCGATAAATACGGTATGTCCAAATAACGTGCCCGAGCTTATCTCTTCACCACACTCAGGCAAGAGAATTCTAGTTGGGAAGTGTATTAGTACTCGAACGAACACACTTAGACTGAATTTTATTGGTTCAAAGGCAAAATGATCGGCCCTCATGCATGTTCACTTCATCAAATCTGTCCCTCTTTGATAAAAGTTTGGACACCCCTGGCTTACTGGGTATAGTAACAGTTTACAACCACTTTAAAGCCGAACTAAAGGCACTAAACTTACCTCCTCTCTAATAGTCCGGGTCCCTCACTGAAGATGGCATTTTTTTCCCCCAGATGCCGGTCTTCAGACATTCCTACTGACCACCACAGGATGACGCAACCCCTGAGCTTGCACAGGAGTCAGTCATCCGAACACACAGAGACCGCGTCAGCGATGTATACTGAGCTGTGCATGTGAGTAGGCAGGTAGGTGTATTTTATTTCAGAAGTGACATTACATGTCTCTTCTATAATAGCCTACCTGCTTGCAGTCTTTTGTTATATGCTATTAGTTTCGCTTTAACTCTAGGTTCACACCTACGTATTTTTTGTGTGTTTTGCAGAAATGCATTACAGTCCATTTAACATGGTTTCCTATGGATCCAGTTCACATCTGTGTGTTTTGAGCCAGTGCATTTTTTGGAAAGGGTCAGGGACTTTTTTTCCCTGCAGCAGATTCCGTTTTGCGTGTAATAGACTTCAGTGGGGCTTTTCTTTTTTGCCTAATAGGCAAGTATGACAGTTCTTTTCATATAGTGCGAGTTTTATGCCACTTTGATGTGCCTTTACCCGCTCTGACACTCAAATAGCATTAAAGTAGTGCAGGAACTTTTATGTGTCCAAAAGGTTAAGGGCTAGGGCTAAATGGTAGGGTTAGGGTTAAGGGCTAGCGTTAGGGTTAAATGTTGGGTTAGGGTTAAGAGATAGGGTTAGATGTTAGGGTTAAGGTTAGATGTTAGGGTTAGATGTTGGGTTAGAGATAAGAGCTAGGGTTAGGGTTAAATGTTAGGTTAGGGTTAAGGGGCTAGGGTTAGGGTTAAATGTTGGGCTTGGCTTAAAGGGTATGATTAAATGTTAGGCTTAAATGTTGAGTTAGGGTTAAATGTTAGTGTTAGGGTTAAATGTTGGGTTAGGTTTAAGGGCTAGGGTTAAATGTTAGGGCTAAGGGGTTAGGGTTAAATGTTGGGTTAGGGTTAAGAGCTACGGTTAAATGTTAGGGTTATGGTTAAGGTTAGATGTTAGGGTTAAGGTTAGATGTTGGGTTAGAGATAAGAGCTAGGGTTAGGGTTAAGGGGCTAGGGTCAGGGTTAAATGTTGGGTTTGGCTTAAAGTCTATGGTTAAATGTTAGGGTTAAAGGCTAGTATTAGGCTTAAATGTTGAGTTAGGGTTAAGAGCTAGGGTTAGGGTTAAATGTTGGGTTAGGGCAGTGTTTCTCAATTCCAGTCCTCATGGCCCACTAACAGGTCATGTTTTCAGGATTTCCCTCAGATGAAACAGCTGGGGTAATTACTAAGGCAGTGAAACTGATCAAATCACCTGTGCAAAATAATGGAAAGCCTGAAAACATGACCTGTTAGTGGGCCATGAGGACTGGAATTGAGAAACACTGGGTTAGGGTTAAGGGCTAGGGTTAAATGTTAGGGCTAAGGGTTTAGGGTTAAATGTTGGGGTTAAGGGCTAGGGTTAAATGTTAGGGTTAAGGGTTAGGGTCAAATGTTGGGTTTGGCTTAAAGGCTAGGGTTAAATGTTTGGGTTAAGGGCTAGGGTTAAGGTTAAAATGTTAGGGTTAAATGTTGGGTTAGGGTTAAGGACTAGGGTTAGAGTTAAATGTTAGGGTTAGGGTTATATGTTAGGTTAGGGTTAAATGTTAGGGATAGGTTTAAAGGCTAGGGTTAAATGTTAGGGTTAGGGTTAAATGTTAGGGTTAGCAATAATTGTTAGGGTTAGAATGCTAACCCTAACAAATACTGCAAATCTTAACGATTACCACTAACTCTAACCCTAACATTTAACCTTACCCCTAACCCTAGCCCTTAACCTAAAGGTTCCTGCATTACTTTGATGCTACATGAGTGCCAAGGAGAGTGTAAAGTTGCATCAAAATCTCCCCCCATCAACAGAACTGTCATACTTATCAATTAGCCAAAGATAAAAAAAAAGCAAAACGCATCAGCTACAAGCTGCATAGATGTGAACCTAGCCCAAACAAAGTTGAAATCTTTAGGGCCCTTTCACACCGATATCTTTTTCCTGCGCTTTGTCCTCGCAGGAAAAAGGCAAGAAAAATGTTTCCCTTTAAATCCTATGGGACTTTTCACATCACTACGTTACAGGCGCAGTGCATTTTGAAAAGTCTGCAACAAAAAAGCAGCCTCCCATTGAAATGAATGGAAATCGCAGCAAAATCGTGGTGCAATCACAGTAAAAACCCATCGCATTTTGGGTGCGTTTTTCAGTCACATGTCCATTCTTCGCAGGTGCAGGCAACACAAAAACGCACCAAACCGCATATGCGTTTTTAGCGCGGTTTTGCTACAGAGCAGTGTGAAAAGTACCCTAAGCCTCAACCAGAAGCTAACTATTAGGACAATGTAAATTGTACTATCATGCTGCAAGCGCACCTTTTACTTTTTTTGGTGCTGGTATAACAAACGACCAACCGTTATGGAAAAGAAAATCACCTGAGCTTGCACTGCATACTACGGACCCAATGCAGAGGAAACCTCTGTACAGCGGTTATCTGCAGATCACACACCGCGCTGAGTCATGGCGCAGAGGCAGAGAGTGTGCCACCGCTGCTCTATCACGACTGCAGTCATTAAAACCAACGCCAGACTCCGCTTTGACTGGAACATTAAACAGTCAGCAGAGGAGGGGGGTATTAACTTGTTCCCTGACTGCTCAGCATAATCAGCTTGAAGGATCCTAATATCATGTCAGTTGCAGAATAGGATTTATGTGTTGGGGAAAATTATCCTCTCTGAGCTCTGCAAAGTCAGCTTGGAAAATTTAGCTCAGTTCCCCACAGTTATCTGCTGATAAAACCATGCACAATGCCTTTATTAAGGCTGAACTCCAGGCACAAACCCTTTCATTTAAACATATTCCTTGAAGTGGTTCTAAAGCTTTAAGGCATTCTATACCTTGAAGCGGTTGGAAACCGCTGATAAAAAAAAAAAAAACCCTGCAATACAGCGGCATAATATGCTAGTATGCATACTAGCACATTATGAAATACTTAGAACAAAGCCCTTCTAGCTGCGCCAGCTCACGGCTGAGACGGCTGACATCTCCCCCCCCCTGTGTTTCTTTTGGGTTCGCGGGCTGTGAGTGGCTGAAGCCATTTCTGGCACAGGCTCTGAAGGTCCGGCACTGTAATGCCGCGTACACACGATCTGAATTTTAGTCGGAAAAAAGCTCTGATGGTTTTCCAGACAGAAATCCTGACGGGATTTCGTTCAAGCTTTCTTGCATACACACGGTCACATCAAATTCCAACCGCCAAGAACACGGTGACGTACAACAAGTACGACGGGACTAGAAAAAGGAAGCTCAATACCTAGTAGCCAATAGCTTCCGTCTTGTAGTTGTATCTGAGCATGCGTGAGTTTTTGTGCGTCAGAATTGCATACACACGATTGGAATTTCCTATAGAAAGTTTTTCCATTGGAAAAATTGAGAACCTGCTCTCAAATGTTTGCTGGTGGGAATTCGGCCAGCTAAATTCCGATGGAGCGTACACACGGTCGCATTTTCCGATGAAAAGCTCTCTTCGGTCTTTTGTTGGCTGAAATTCCGATCGGGTGTACGCGGCATAAGCCGGACCTTTAGAGCGCATGTGCCGATGAGGTCATTGCATGCACTCTGAATATCTCTTAAAAAAATGCAAGTTTAGGAGATATTCACAGTGCCTAAAGGTAAGCATTACTATAGGCTAACCTGTAGGTACAAGTGGTAGAACGGAGTTTACAACCACTTTAAAGTGGATGTAAACCCTCACATATACACAGTGAAGTGAACAGCCTCATACACAGAGATGAAACAAATCTCCCTACATAAGTTTTACACGTACAGCATCTCACAAAAGTGAGTACACCCCTCACATTTTTGTAAATATTTTCTTCTATCTTTTCATGTGACAACACTGAAGAAATGACACTTTGCTACAATGTAAAGTAGTGAGTGTACAGCTTGTATAACAGTGTCAATTTGCTGTCCCCTCAAAATAACTCAACACACAGCCATTAATGTCTAAACTGCTGGCAACAAAAGTGAGTACACCTCTAAGTGAAAATGTCCAAATTGGGCCCAAAGTCTCAATATTTTGTGTGGCCACCGTTATTTTCCAGCACTGCCTTAACCCTCTTGGGCATGGAGTTCCCCAGAGCTTCACAGGTTGCCCCTGGAGTCCTCTTCTACTCCCCCATGATGACATCACGGAGCTGGTGGATGTTAGAGACCTTGCGCTCCTCCACCCTCCATTTGAGGATGCCCCACAGATGCTCAATAGGGTTTAGGTCTGGAGACTTGGGGAGAGGTTGAGCTCTGCTGTTGACGCAGATAGGGTGGCTCAAGAGCAAGTTCATGCAAATGCCTCCAAAGAAAGCGGCTTTCTATGGGGGCACTCAGCCGGGAGCCAGGAGGACCCTGCATGAGAATCGAGAGTAGTAAAAATTCTCAGTACAACATCATGAAATGCAATTTGAATGTTGTCTAAAAATTCTCTTGCTTTTAACATCCGATTTTGGGGTGAATGGACTTCACCGAACAAAAAACAAATAAGTTGTTAAACATTTGTTTGTTCGAGAATTTTTTTTTTACCCCACTCTTTCAAATGTTCTTGTCACTGCAGTATAAAAAAAAAAAAAAGAAAGGTTGATTTGACCCCCACAAACGTTTGGAAAATCAAAACAGATTTTTGAAATTAAATTCTACTAGCGTAGATTTATTGTTGGTCATGTGGGGCTGGTATCAGTAGGAGGAATAGTGCCCCATTATTGGAACCGGTAGGATGAATAGTGCCCCATCATTGGTATCAGTGGGAGGAATAGTACCCCATCATTGGTGTCAGTGGGAGGAATAGTGCCCCATCATTGGTGTCAGTGGGAGGAATAGTGCCCCATCATTGGTATCAGTGGGAGGAATAGTGCCCCATCATTGGTGTCAGTGGGAGGAATGGTGCACCATCATTGGCATCAGTGGGAAGAATAGTGCCCCATCATTTGCGTCAGTGGGAAGAATAGTGCCCCATCATTGGCGTCAGTGGGAAGAATAGTGCCCCATCATTGGTATCAGTGGGAGGAATAGTGCCCCATCATTAGCGTCAGTGGGAAGAATAGTGACCCATCATTGGCGTCAGTGGGAAGAATAGTGCCCCATCATTGGTGTCAGTGGGAGGAATAGTGCCCAATCATTGGTGTCAGTGGGAGGAATAGTGCCCAATCATTGGTGTCAGTGGGAGGAATAGTGCCCAATCATTGGTGTCAGTGGGAGGAATAGTGCCCAATCATTGGTGTCAGTGGGAGGAATAGTGCCCAATCATTGGTGTCAGTGGGAGGAATAGTGCCCAATCATTGGTGTCAGTGGGAGGAATAGTGCCCCATCTTTGGTGTCAGTGGGAGGAATAGTGCCCCATCTTTGGTATCAGTGGAAGAAATAGTGCCCCATGGTTTGTGTCATTGGAGAAATAGTTCCTCATAATTGGTGTCAGTGGGAGGAGTATTGTCCCAAGTGCCTGACAAAGGCAAGCAAAGTGCTGCATCTGGCCCCCGTGCCACAGTTTGGACACCACTGATAAAGTACATAAATCCCTGTAAAGCAGAGCTCAGACTAGAAGATGGAAGGCCATCACTGGGGGATCAGTAAGATGCCCTGAATGCACATGTGCTGAAAAGGAATACGCTGTCAGGAGGCAAAGAGATGATTTCATCAGTCAATTGCTGCTTCTTCATTTCCCAAACAGATGGGTGCGTATAGAGTATATCACCGAGACAAGAAGACAGAATGGCAGCACTTGGGACCAATTAGGTGCCCTGTATTCACATGTGCTGAAAACAAACATGCTTGTAGAAGGAGTATGCAGAGAGAGGACATTATTTGTCACTTGCTGCCCCTTCACTGCCCAGATGGGTACAAATCTATTGCCTATATATATTATATGTAATACATGTGTTCATGTATCTGTTTGCTTGCTTTCCATGTTTTCAGGCAGTAGGTCCTAGGAGCTTACGGGGGGTAGTTATTACAAAAGAGGAACTCACTAGATGTTGGGTGATACCACTATGTTGTCAGGTGATTGCAAACATAGTGGCACACCAGACACAGCATTACTTACTGCCCAGCTTTATGCTTGAGGATCAACAGCAGCAAGTTAACCCTTTTATCATTTTATCATGCAGCTTTTTTTGTTTTTTCATTCCAGCGCAGAGATAAACTCCGATCTGTAGCTCCATTACCCTGAGACTGCAGCTCCCGGCTTCCTGAGAGCCAATATTCTCCCGCAGAAAGAAATCCTCATCATTTTCTGCACGTTGCCTCGAGCGACAATAACACGCGCATCACGAGCTTGTAAGAGCAGTAAAGCAAACCCTAACAATGCATTAACCTTAATTCACCTGGCAACATTCCATAACAAACCTACCAGTGAGTGCCGTGCAAGTCTGTCCTGCAGGTATTTACCATAATGCAGAACTGTGTGCCCCCCCCCCCCCGGGCTGAGTATTCTGCTTCAGTTAAGGATATGTTAGAGAAAGACGAGGGGCTCACTGATCAGTTTTGGAACGGTACAGACTATGGGGGAGATCTACTAAAACTGGAGCATGGGAAATCTGGGGCAGTTCTGCGTAGAACCCAATCAGCTAGCAGATTTTATTGTCAAAGCTTAACGGAAACAGAAGTTAGAAGCAGATTGGCTACCATTGAGACCCCTTTCACACTGGGGAGTTTTTCATGCGCTTTAGCGTTAAAAAAAACGCCTGTAAAGCGCCTGAAAGAAGCCGCAACTGCAATCCCAATGTAAAAGCCTGAGTGCTTTCACACTGAGGCGCTGCGCTGGCAGGGCATCAAAAAAGTCATGCAAGCAGCTTCTTTACAGCGCTTTTGGAGCGGTGAATACACCGCTCCTAAAGCGCCCCTTCCCATTGAAATCAATGGGCAGCGCCTGCAAAATGCCTGAAAAGCGCCTGCAAAGCGCTTTTGTCAGCGGCGCTTTCTGGGCGCTTTTAACCCTTTATTTGGCCACTAGCAGGGGTTAAAAGCGCCCCAATAGCGCTCGAAAAACGCTGGTAAAGCGCTGCTAGTTTAAGAGGCGCTTTACGAGTGTTTTTCGGGCGTTGACATTGTGAAAGGGCTCTTAAAGCAGATGGGATTGCAGATGAGGCTTCTTTTAAGCGCTTTAAAGACGTTTTTTTACCGCTAAAGCGCCTGAAAAACGCCTAAAAAATTCCCCAGTGTGAAAGGGGTCTTAGAGCTGCACCAGTGCTGCCGTTTTGGTAAATACGCCCCCTTTAGGTTTGCCCCTTTTATTTTGATTTACTAATGGGCAAATCTTGCTTTTCTGCTTGAGAATAAGGGGATTTAAATCTAGCTGTTGCTGTCATGTCAGCTGGTTGACATTTAAAAACCGTCTCCCTGCTTCTAAAGACCCATACACACTATCAGATTTTCTGCTGATTTTTTTCCTTCAGATTTACCAAAACCATATCATATGAGGTCAGACCTCAGGAGATTCAATGTGTATGCAATCAGGCAGGGCCTTGTACTACATGGTTTTGGTAAATCTGGACAAAAATCAGCAGAAAATCTGATGGTGTGTATGGGGCTTAAGTGCGTAGCTGTATCAAAAAGCAAATCTCTGTAGCTATTTACAGTGCCTTGAAAAAGTATTCATACCCCTTGAAATTTTCCACATTCTGTCATGTTACAACCAAAAACGTAAATGTATTTTATTGGGATTTTATGTGATAGACCAACACAAAGTGGCACATAATTGTGAAGTGGAAGGAAAATGATAAATGGTTTTCAACATTTTTTACAAATAAATATGTGAAAAGTGTGGGGTACATTTATATTCAGGCCCCCGGACTCAATACTTTGTAGAACCTCCTTTCTCTGTAATTACAGTGGGGATGTCTCTACCAGCTTTGCACATCTAGAGAGTGACATTTTTGCCCATTCTTCTTTGCAAAATATCTCAAGCTCTGTCAGATTGGATGGAGAGCGTCTGTGAACAGAAATTTTCAAGTCTTACCACAGATTCTCAATTGGATTTAGGTCTGGACTTTGACTGGGCCATTCTAACACATGAATATGCTTTGATCTAAACCAGGGATATGCAATTAGCGGACCTCCAGCTGTTGCAGAACTACAATTCTCATGAGGCATAGCAAGACACTGACAGCCACAAGCATGACAGCCATCATAGGCATGATGGGACTTGTAGTTTAGCAACAGCTTGGAGGTCCGCTAATTGCATATCCCTGCTCTAAACCATTCCATTGTAGCTCTGGCTGTATGTTTAGGGTCGTTGTCCTGCTGGAAGGTGAACCTCCACCCCAGTCTCAAGTCTTTTGCAGACTCTAAAAATTTTTTCTTCTAAGATTGTCCTGTATTTGGCTCCATCCATCTTCCCATCAACTCTGACCAGCTTCCCTGTCCCTGCTGAAGAAAGGTATCCCCACAACATAATGCTGCCACCACCATGTTTCACAATGGGGATGGTGTGTTCAGGGTGATGCGCAGTGTCCTTTATCCGCTACACATAGCTTTTTGCTTTTAGGCCAAAAAGTTAAATTTTGGTCTCATCTGACCAGAGCACCTTCTTCCACATGTTTACTGTGTCCCCCACATGTCTTCTTACAAACTGCAAATGGGACTTCTTATGGCTTCCTTTCAACAATGTCACAACAATGTTTCAACAATGACACTTCTTGCCACTCTTCCATGTAGCACAGATTTGTGGAGAGCACGACTAATAGTTGTCCTGTGGACAGATTCTCACACCTGAGCTGTGGATCTCTGCAGCTCCTCCAGAGTTACCATGGGCCTCTTGGCTGCTTCTCAGATTAATGCTCTCCTTGCCCAGCCTGTCAGTTTAGGTGGACGGCCATGTCTTGGTAGGTTTGCAGTTGTGCCATACTCTTTCCATTTTCGGATGATGGATTGAACAGTGCTACGTGAGATGTTCAAAGCTTGGGATATTTTTTTTTATAACCTAACCCTGCTTGAAACTTCTCCACAATGTTTTCCCTGACCTGTCTGGTGTGTTCCTTGGACTTCATGATGCTGTTTTTTACTAAGGTTCTCTAACAAACCTCGGAGGGCGTCACAGAACAGCTTTATTTATACTGAGATTACACACAGGTGGACTCTATTTACTGATTAGGTGACTTCTGAAGGCAATTGGTTCCACTAGATTTTAGTTAGGAGTATCAGAGTAAAGGGGGCTGAATACACTTTTCAGAAATGTATTTGTAAAACAATTTGAAAAGCATTTATCATTTTCCTTCCACTTCACAATTATGTGTCACTTTGTGTTGCTCTATCACATAAAATCCCAATAAAAGACATTTACCTTTTTAGTTGTAACATGACAAAATGTGGAAAATTTCAAATGGGTATGAATACTTTTTCAAGGCACGGTACCATCTTTTCCAAAAGCCCAACTCCAGTTTACCGAACCCCTTCAACCCCCCCCCCCCCCCCCCCCCCAGAGAACCCTGGCAGTATTTCTGGTTGAAGTAAATGTCCAGACATACCTTCTTTCCATGGATAAATTGTCCCTTTATGGGATGTCATGGTTCCTTTTCCTCTGTCCTCAGCAATCGGTGGGTTCCTAATTCTGTAGCTCTCTGCAGCTGGATGGCATACACCTCACGGGTGGGTCCTCTCCTACTCTGTCCTTGGTAATGGGTGGGTCCTGAATAACACAGTGCTCTACAGCAGGATGACATATACCAAAGGGGCAGGTCCTCTGCTCCTTTTTTGTCAGCAGCGGGTAGTTTCTAAATTCTGTTGCTTTCTGCAGCTGGGATGACATACCCCCTCAAGGGCGGGTCCTCTCTTCCTCTGACCTCAGAAGTGGTTGAGTCCTGAATCCTGTGGCTCTCTGCAGCTGGATGACATACCCCCAGGAGGTGGGTCCCCTCCTCCTCTGTCCTCTGCAGTGGTTGAGTCCTGAATCCTGTTGCTCTCTGCAGCTGGATGACATACCCCCAGGAGGTGGGTCCCCTCCTCCTCTGTCATCTGCAGTGGTTGAGTCCTGAATTCTGTTGCTCTCTGCAGCTGGATGACATACCCCCAGGAGGTGGGTCCCCTCCTCCTCTGTCCTCTGCAGTGGTTGAGTCCTGAATTCTGTTGCTCTCTGCAGCTGGATGACATACCCCCAGGAAGTGGGCCCACTCCACCTCTTTTAAAGGGGTGGTTCTGTATCTTTTTTTCAGCTTAAATGACATACCCAAGTGGGAGGGTCCCCTCATCCTAGGTCCTCTGCAAGTTGCTGGTTTATTAAATTCTGTAGCTCTCTGCAGCTGGAGCTGACATACCCTCTAGAGGCGAGTTCCCTCTTCCTCTGTTCTCGGTAGTGGGTGGTCCCGAGATCTGTAACTCTCTGCAGATGACCCCAGGGGGCTGACCCTCTCCTCCTCTGACCTCAGCAGTGGGCGTGTCCTGAATTCTGTTTCTCTCTGCAGATGGATGTCATACTCCCAGGGGGCGGGTCCTCTCCACCTCTGTAATGATTAGGACCTGAATTCTGTAGCTCTCTGCAGCTGGATGTTACACCCCCAAGGGCCCCGTCCTCTCCTCCTGGCTTTTATTTTATCATCCTTCCTTTTTTAATGGACCCCCACTAGGGGAGCTAGAGGAGGATACAACTGTCAATTTGTTTTCTTTCATGGATTCCTACCTGCACCTTAGTTATGTGACAGTTTGTTGAATGTATATGCAATCAGTGCTTTCAGTACCAGTACTCCTGAGTTATAGAACGACCTTACTGCCTGACACAAAGACAGGGAGAGAATCCAAGCAAAAACAAGATGTATGGGGTAAGGCTGCAATACAACAATCAAAGAATGGACATTCATATTATTATTATTATTATTATTATTATTAAAAATGTCCATTGGTGACTGGTCCTCTTGAAGCCCTGCCCTTGTTCTACCCCCAAGCCCCACCCCTTATTCTACATCTGGATCAGCTTATTCTTTGACACGCCCCCCACCCAAACCCAAATATCAGAACAATATCCGTGGGAGCTTTGCTGAAGGATAATTTAAATGAACCAGCTTAGCATTTCAGCTGCGGACGGGTCAGAGAGTCAGAACCCGCGGTACGTCGTAAGAGAGCGCGGATTAAGACTCTGGTGTTGCTGCATAATCTCACAAATCAAAGAAAATCACTCCAAATGAAGCTTCTCACGGTCTAATTCAGGAGAAGCCGATATCTTGTAACGACAGCAGAAATTTTGCATTATCGAAGCCGGCCCCTTCTAAATATGCTTTTCCTTCTGCGAGGAAAAAAAAAATGGACCGATCATGAAGCAGTTTTATTTTCTGTGATAGGCTATTTATCTGGATGATTATTATCGCCAATTAAAACACTTACTTCTACTGCATGAGCCCTTAACAGATTACCATGCATGCATAAGATTATTTACATTAAAGTGGTTGTAAACACTTACATATACCCAGTGAAGTGACTGGCTCGGGTGATACACAGAGATAAAATAAATCTCCTACATAAGTTGTAACTGTTTATCTGCAGTCTTCTTTTCTCTACATCCATTCAAAGTCCTGAATTATAACGCTTGCCTGAGAGTTCAGAAAAAAAGAGGGCGGAGAGCTGAAATTATACTCTGCGGAGCACAGTAAGGAGCACTCTGACAGCTGATTGGAGGGAAGGGACACCACCCCCCCCGTCACACAGCACACAGGAACAGAGCCAAGGCTGTCAATCAGATCGGAGATCCCTCCCCTGTCACCATTTTTCTCTTGTGTCAGGAAAACTTTTAGAAGTGACTCAGGCCCGGTTCACATATATGCAGCTGCAGTTTAAGTGCAGCAGTCTTGCGCGTTTCTGTTCAGGTGCGATTCAGGTGCAAATTTTCCCTGAATTCGCACCTGAACAGGAACCAAAAACTCACAGGACCCTTTTTGAATCCGCACTGCGAGCGTTCCGGAGATGTGCTCATGTGTTATGCGAATTGGATGCGGTTAAAAGCGCATCCAATTTGCATATATGTGAACCCGGCCTGAGTGATCTTAACTGAGACAAATACACACTATAGAGGAATATGCTTTGTTCGTAATTCATGTCTTAGCCCTTGTACACACGATCGGAGATTCCAACAACCAAATCCGTCGGAGTAATTCCGACGGATTAATTCCGGAAGAGGTCCGGAAGTGATGTTGCATACACAAGGTCGGTCTAAGTTGTCGGAAAATCCGATTGTACATAACGTGATGACATTATTTCGTTATGACGGGACTACGTTCAGGCTAATAGTCAATAGCTTTGGTCTAGGAATTTGATCTGAGCATGCGTGGCACTTTGTCCATCGGAGTAGACTACACATGATTGGAGTATGTCCGATTGGAGCATTTTGGCGGAAAATTTTACCGGCAAGTTGGAAAACTTGGTCCGTCAGATATTCCGACGGAAACAGTCCAATGCAGACCACACACAGTCGGAATATCTGACAAAACGGTCCGATAGGACACATTCCGTCGGAATCTCCGATCGTGTGTACAAGGGATAATTACAACCACTTAAAGCTGATCATTTCTCATCTAAAAATCCTTTAAAAGGCCACAGTTTCCCTTATTCTGGGGGTTGCGGCTATTATTTTGGGATGGGGGGGGGGGGGGGGGGTGCATAGCTCACTAGCCATTAAAATAAACTCCAGGCTCAAACAGATAACAGATGTGCAGTTGAAATCCAGACATGGGAGTGAATGTACCTACCAAAGGAGTTATGCTTTTGTCCATCCAGACCTTTACACAGCTCTGCCATACAGTACACTCAGGCTGGTGACCTGACTATTTACTGCTGCAATATCTGGGTCACCTCCTTGTCTCCAGCCTGTGATTGGACAGTGAAGAATAGCCAGTGATTGAGCTTGTTCCTCTGCTCTCTCCTTCTATCAGTATATTGGCATGAAGCTTACTTAACAAAAGATTAAAAAAGAATTCCTGTGCTAAGTGTACTGAAAGAAAAATAAAAAAGCAGCACACTAATGGTCCGAATACAACACCTAAAAACATGAGTACTGTGAAACAGGTGCGCTAAGAAAACGTGGTTGGTTTACAACCAACGGAAATAAAATATTGGTGCTGACAATCAAACGATATGTGCTCAATCCATAATGAATTAACTTGTGAAAATATTATAAGCAAAAAAACATAAATAACACATAACAACACAACATAAATAACCCAAAAGACAGCTTCCAGGTTTTATTGTCAAAGCTTCACTGAACAAGTTGAAGCTAGATGCTGATTGGCTACTAGCACAGCTGCACCAGATTCTGAGTGCTCCAGTTTGAGAAAATCTCCCCCATAGTGCCATATAACGCTGAATATAAAGAGCCAGGTGCAGTGCTACAGGTAACACTTCACTGTTTGTTTGATGATCTGAAGTGTGACAAATACAGAAAGAAAAATCAGAAAGGGGGCAAATACCTTTTCACAGGCAGAATTGTATATATATATATATATATATATATATATATATATATATTAGAGCTGCACAATTAATCATCAAGACTCATTATTGCAATCTTGACTAAAGTGTTTTACAATTCTTTCTATTTAAAGAATTCTCTCTGCTCTTCTGAAGCCACATCAGTCAAAAGAAAGGAAGAGAAACACTGGGCAGTCTGCCAAGAATAACAACATTCTTCTTTAGTAGCTGTACATAAGTATAAACATTGTAACAATTTGTCAATGGAATAGAATTTGTGTGTAAGTGAAAAAAGTTTAACCACTTAAACACTAAACCTTTTTCTGACATTTGTTGGTTTCAAGTTAAAATACATTTTTTTTTTGCTAGAAAATTACTCAGAACCCCCAAACTTGTTGCAATATTTATGTCACACTGTATTTGTGCGACAGTCTTTTAAATGCTATTTTTTTTGGGGAAAAAAAATTACCGTATTTATTGGCGTATAACACGCGCCGGCGTATAACACACACCCCAAGTTTAGGAGGGAATTTTAAGGAAAAAAAACTAACATTTAAATGCCCATCAATGCAGCCTTATCAGTGTCCATCTGCAGCCTTGTCCATCATTGCAGCCTTGTCAGTGTCATTTGCAGCTTTTTGCAGCCGGATGTCCTGTGTATCTCGGTGGCGATTGGTAGTTCTCGGCTGCCTTCGGCCGTTCCTCGTCAGCTTTCGGCCGCCGACAACGGCCAAAAGCCACCGAGAAGGGCCGAAGGCAGCTGAAAGCCGCCCAGAGGCTCAAAACGGTGGAGGATCGGTGTATAACACGCACTCGCAATTTTCCCTTGATTTTAAGGGAAAAAAAGTGCGTGTTATATATGGTACTTTTATGAATTAAAAAAAAAAAAAAAACCTAACCAGTAAAGTTAGCCCATTTTTGTTTTGTATAATGTGAAAGATTTTACGTTGCGAGAATCGTGATCTTTTTATTCTAAGCAAAAAAATTGTAATTCTCATTTTGGCCAGAATCATGCAATATATATATATATATATATATATATATATATATATATACAGATACTGCATGATTCTGGCCAAAATGAGAATTACAATTTTTTTTTACTATATATATATATATATATATATATATATATATATATATGCAAGATTCACAATGATCGTCCTCCTTTATGCAGAATAACGCTTAATAATGGGCACAGCAGGTATGCAAACTTGAAAAGCCAATGCCGGGGTGGTGGAAGCCCCTCATAATGGGCACAGCAGGTGTACAGACCCCAGAATTCAGCGTAGAGATTGTGGGAAACTCATAATAATGGGTACATCAAGTGTACAGATCCAGGAACTCTGTGCAAGGATGGTGGGAGCCTCTCAAATTGGGCACTATAGGTGTACAGACACTGAAGCTCAACACAGCGATGGTAGGAGCCATTCACATTGGGTACAGCAGGTGTACAGACCCAGGAACTTAGCACAGGGATGGTGAGAACCCCTCATAATGGGCACAGTAGGTGTACAGACCTAGGAAACCAATGCAGGGATGGTGGGAACCCCTTATAATGAGAACAGCAGGTGTGCTGACCTGCGCACGCAGCACAGGGATGGTGGAAACCTCTGATAATGGGCACATCAGGTATACAGACCCAGGAACTCAGCACAGGGATGGTGGGAACCCCTCATAATGGGCACAGCAGGTGTGCAGACCCAGGAAACCAATGCAGGGATGGTGGGAACCCCTTATAATGGGAACAGCAGGTGTGCTGACATGGGCACGCAGCACAGGGATGGTGGGGACCCCTGATCATGGGCACAGCAGGTGCACAGACCCAGGAACTCAGTGCAGAGATCCCATGTATAAAGTCCTGAAAAATACCTCTTCTGTACCTACGAAACACTTCATAAGTTTTACATGGACTGACCCAAAAGGGCAAAGAAAAGCAATAATAGTCTACACATAGAAGCAGAATGATCATAATTTATCATGGTTCTAAAATGTTGTTCTGTAACAGTTCAGTGCATTCGATTTCTTGCAGTGTGATCAGGGCCGGGACAAGGGGTGGGCAGGAGCAATGGTATATTGCAGGGGTAGGGGGCACCCTGACCCTAACCCTAAGGGAAAGGGGGGCGCAGTTTGGCATCTTTGCCCTGGGCGCTGAATGACCTTGTCCCGGCACTGCTTCTGATCCCATACAGCCTTCTCTAGTGTCGATCGCTGGGTGATCCCCATGGGCAGCCATGTTGCTGTTTACCAGCTTTGTGTAACATAAGCAGTTGGAAATGTTGAAGGGACTGCCCATCTGACATTGTCCACATGCAGATCAACACGGCAGAACAACATAAAGCCAGATGCTGACAGGCAGATCTTGTGACACCTCTGGAAGATTAGTGTACATTCCACATGATCTTCTTCTGAGTGTTCTGGAAGATAATCAGCCAGCATGTGGAGGGCTTCTACTCATCTCCTACAAACCACATCCTGGGCCATTGACCGCAAAATACTGGTACACCATGTGGCCTGCTAAGTAGGCTTTTACATCACTGATAGATTTCTATTTCCTTTATTCTGGCCGTACACATTCATTTTTCACACAAAAGTTGTGAGAAGTCTTACAGCATGTTTCTTTAGAAAGAGTAGAAAATCCTGTTCCCTGCAGAGAAGGACCCTTGCTCTCTGTTTGAAAGCAGTGGTCTCTCTGCAGAGATCTGACAGGCCCCCCGTGCTTAGCCAGAGCCAGAGCTCATCAGAGAGTGTCCGGTTTGCAGAGAGACCTTTTCCTCCACACAGAGAAAGAACAAGGGTCCATCTCTGCAGTTGGCAGGGGACAGGCTTCTCTACTCTGACTGTGGCTGCTTTCTAAAGAGAACAACTTGTAAGATTTTGCATTCCTTTTGTCTTGAAGCACCTGGAATGTGTTGAGCGGATTTAAAAACAGTAAGCTCAATGGGCTGAAAATGTCCAGAATGACCGCTCTACGCAAACACCTTCAATTGCATTAATCTGATCACCTACAAAGTCAAATATTCACTGGAAGAAGTAAAGAAAAAAACAAAACGATGAAAATGATCCTGTTGGAAACAATCGATCGCTCCATACACCATACAATAAGCCTAGAAGCAATCAGAAATCTGATTTTCATCTTGAATTCATTCCAACAAAATTGGTCAGATTGTAGAGATTTCGATCCGATGACAATTTTTTATCTATTGATCGGATTAATACATAATGGCTAGCATTACACTGCTAGGTGTAAGTAAACTAGACATCCCGTCCCCCTCTGTTTCCCCCTTGCCCTGTTTTGCTTCCACTCCTGCTAGGACCGAATTGAAGAGTCATTGCACAGAACAGGTAAGTATAACAAGCTTGTTATTTTTAATGAAAAAATACCAAAAAAAGACAAAGCTCTAATATCACTTTAAGCATGTAGTTGATTTCTTAATTTTTTTCAAGTCAGCTATCTTGTCTAAGCAATCCTGGCAGCTACATTATCTCATAAATGTGAGTACACCCCTCACATTTTTGTAAATATTTTATTCTATCTTTTCATGTGACAACACTGAAGAAATTACACTTTTCTACAATGCTACAAAGTAGTGAGTGTACAGCTTGTATAACAGTGTAAATTTGCTGTCCCCTCAAAATAACTCAACACACAGTCATTAATGTCTAAACAGCTGGCAACAAAAGTGAGTACACCCCTAAGTGAAACTGTCCAAATTGGGCCCAATTAGCCATTTTCCCTCCTCGGTGTCATGTGATTTGTTAGTGTTACAAGGTCTCAGGTGTGAATGGGGAGCAGGTGTGTTAAATTTGGTGTTATCGCTCTCACTCTCTCATACTGGTCGCTGGAAGTTCAACATGACACCTCATGGCAAAGAACTCTCTGAGGAACTGAAAAAAAGAATTGTTGCTCTACATAAAGATGGCCTAGGCTATAAGGTCCCTTTCACACTCTGGCGGTGCGGGTGTCGGCGGTAAAGCGGCGCTATTTTTAGCGGCGCTTTACCATCGTTTTAGTGGCGGTATGCGGCCGCTAGCGGGGTGGTTTTAACACCCGCTAGCGGCTGAAAAAGGGTTAAAACCGCTTTGCCGGCGGTATAGCCGTGCTGCCCCATTGATTTCAATGGGTAGGAGCGGTGAATAAACCACTCCTTCACCGCTCAAAAGATGCGGCTAGCAGGACTTTTTTCACCGCCCTGCCAGCGCACCGCTCCAGTGTGAGGGGCCATTTTTTTCAGGCACTACACAGGCGCTATTTTTAGAAAAACCGCCTCGGTGTGAAAGGGGCCTAAGAAGATTGCGCTGAAACTGAGCTGCACCACGGTGGCCAAGACCATACAGAGGTTTAACAGGACAGGTTCCACTCAGAACAGGCCTCGCCATGGTCGACCAAAGAAGTTGAGTGCACGTGCTCAGCGTCATATCCAGAGGTTGTCTTTGGGAAATAGACATATGAGTGCTGCCAGCATTGCTGCAGAGGTTGAAGGGGTGGGGGGTCAGCCTGTCAGTGCTCAGACCATACGCCGCACACTGCATCAAATTGGTCTGCATAACTGTCATCCCAGAAGGAAGCCTCTTCTAAAGATGATGCACAAGAAAGCCCACAGTTTTGCTGAAGACAAGCAGACGAAGCCCCCCGTACACACGGTTTGGATTTTGGCCGAAACTGGTGTTGCATACACACGGTCAGACAAAGTTGTTGGAAAATCTGATCGTTCAGAACGTGGTGATGTTCGTTCGTTTCGACGGGACTACGTTGCGGCTAGTAGCCAATAGCTTTGGTCTCGTAGTTTGATCTGAGCATACGTGGCACTTCGTCTGATCGGAATTCTCTACAAACGATCGGAAAAAGTCTGATCGGATTTTGTTGTTGGAAAATTTGAGGTCCTGCTCTCAAATTTTTTCCATCGGAAATTCAGACAGAAAAAGTCCGATAGAGCCCACACAATCGGATTTTCCTATCAGACCTTTTCCGTCTGAATTTCCGACTGCGTGTACAGGGCATAAGGACATGGATTACTGGAACCATGCCCTGTGGTCTGATGAGACCAAGATAAACGTATTTGGTTCAGATGGTATGAAGCGTGTGTGGTGGCAACCAGGTGAGGAGTACAAAGACAAGTGTGTCTTGCCTACAGTCAAGCATGGTGGGGGAGTGTCATGATCTGGGGCTGCATGAGTGCTGCCGGCACTGAGGAGCTACAGTTCATTGAGGGAACCATGAATGTCAACATGTACTGTGACATACTGAAGCAGAGCATGATCCCCTCCCATCAGAGACTGGGCCGCAGGGCAGTATTCCAACATGATAACGACCCCAAACACACCTCCAAGACGACCACTGCCTTGCTAAAGAAGCTGAGAGTAAAGGTGATGGACTGGCCAAGCATGTCTCCAGACCTAAACCCTATTGAGCATCTGTGGGGCATCCTCAAACGGGAAGGTGGAGGAGCGCAAGGTCTCTAACATCCACCAGCTCTGTGATATCATCATGGAGGAGTGGAAGAGGACTCCAGTGGCAACCTGTGAAGCTCTGGTGACCTCCATGCCCAAGAGTGTTAAGGCAGTGCTGGAAAATAATGGTGGCCACACAAAATATTGACACTTTGGGCCCAATTTGGACATTTTCACTTAGGGGTGTACTCACTTTTGTTGCCAGAGGTTTTAGACATCAATGGCTGAGTGTTGATAATTCTAGCACTAGACTTTCGCAGTACATATAAAGTCGTAACCTGTAAAGGTTTTTAAAGCCTTGCCTATGCATAGTAGAAATGTACGCAGTGTGTTGCCGTTGCATGGGCATGCGCCATTTTTAAAACATTAAAGTTTATTTTTTACAAAACAATGGGTTTATGTATTGTGTTTTTTTTTTGCATTGAGATTCAAAAAAGTGTATTTTTTTTCCAAACAATTGCTTTGGGAAAAAACGCTGCCAAAAATACTCCTATTCATCTGAATGATCTTGAGGTTTGTAAACGTACTTTGTGAAGACTCCTACACATATACTTCCTGGAACTGGGTGACACGTAGTCACCATTCCCTGCAAGTAGGAACTGCTGTGTCACTAGGGTTGCCAGTTTTTCTACAAGCTAAACCCGAACACTTTAGCGGCACACAGTCATTTGTTTTTTAGTAACGGACCCGGGACACCTTTGGGAACTCCAAAGAGAATAGTAATGCGGCGCACATAGTGGCCCCTCACCCTCCTGTCAAGTTCTGTCCTGAGCCACTTTCCTTTGTGAATATTGTGTCCGGGTTTCGGGTGGGCTGAAACCCGGACAGGGGTGTCTGGTGTGTGGGCTGAAACCCCGGAATGTCCCTGTGAATCCTGGACAGATGGCAACCCTATGTGTCACACATTTCACAGAGTCTGCCTTCTGAACTACAAAGGCGCTGAGAGAAGGAGTTTCAGGAGGCAGTACAGGAACCACTGCTTGAAGGTAGCAAGGTACCATGGGATATGTAGTCTTTAGAAAGATGCCACTTGCTCCCATCCGTGTGAAAGTGACCCAAGTGAACCGACCCTGAAAAAATGCCATGCAACCATCATGGGGTGCATGTAGATATGATGTGGCTGCATGCAATCAGCTGCACCGAGATGCTACAAAAGCCCGCAGACAACCAAATAACCTGTCTAACAGTATGTGTTAAAAGCAGGGGTTTAGTTTGCACACATTTGCAAATGCAGGCGTAAGCCACAAGTCAAGGCACCCTGGTATCTGTGGTACCTAACACTAACTTATAAGTGTGCCCACAGTGGAGGCACGTGCATTCTGATGGATAGGTGAGAGCAGGTGGACTGAAGGGGAGCCACCCCTTCTTAATGGTACAGGAGCACACTAAACACCCAGCATATAGCACAATGGCTGCAAAGGTGTCAGTGCGTTGCCCAAGCAAAAAAACGCATGCATTTGCAAATGTGTGCAGACTACACCACAGCTTTTAACGCATACTGCCCTGTACACATGGTCTGATTTTCCGACGGAAAATGTGCGATCGGATCTTGTTGTCAGAAAATCTGATCGTGTGTAGGCTCCATCGGAATTTCCGACACACAAAGTTTGAGAGCAGGATCTAATATTTTCCGACAACAAAATCCGATCGTTTAAATTCCAATCATATGTAGACAATCCCGACGGACAAAGTGCCATGCATGCTCAGAATAAATTAAGAGACGAAAGCTATTGGCTGCCCTCTTTATAGTCCCGTCATACATGTTCTACGTCACCGCGTTCCGAACAATCTGATTTTCCGACAACTTTGTGCGACAGTGTGTATTCCAGACAAGTTTGGGCCAAAGGAGATTTTTCAAGTAAGATTATATTGGATCATCTATAATTTTTTTTTTCTTTTATTTATTTCAAGAAGGCACAAAGATACATAGCACATGTAATTTCTCTAGATATCTATAACTTTTTTTTTTATTGCTTTTACAATGCTGATGTTAGAAAATGAAAGTGTATGCTGTGACCATAGATTTCTTTTGATGTCATTAAAAAAAAAATGTTTGAATCTGCAGTTTCAATTAAAAATATCTGGTGATCCTGCCACCAAGGTTAATTTTCAGACATTTCCTGTTATAACACTCTGTTCCTATCACACTGGCTCCCAGAGAGGGCCACACATTGCCCAGGCGTGGCCCTCTGTTGTTACCATGAAGTGCCTTTCACATGGACGTTCCGATTGGGTCTGCCTGAAAAAAACAGACAGGTGGACCCTATCAGAACCTTCGCTGCTCTCTATGGAGCAGCGGGCATCAGTGGACATGTGTCTGCTGACACCCGCCGACATCTGGTCTGATCCTGTCCCCTAAACGGGTGGATCGGATCAGATGACAGTCAGATGGAATCGGAACAGGCGGTCAGTTTCCATCGACCCCCCCATAGAGAACAGCGGCACCTGACATCCGCCTGCTCAGCAGGGATCAGCGGACAGATCCCCCTATTGAGCAGGCGGATCCGGTGATGGAGTCCGTCTCGTGTGAAAGGGGCTTAAAGTAAAGTAAACTCACCCTGAAAAAATGCCATGCAGCCATCATGGGGTGCATGTAGATATGAAGTGGCAACATGCAATCAGCTGCACCGAGATGCTACAAAAGCTAAAAAAAAAAGATAAAAGTGTAATTTTATTTAAATTGGGAATCGCTTATGATACCCACTACACAAAACAAAGTAAATGCTGTTTAACCACTTAAGGACCGCCTCCTGCACATATACATTGGTAGAATGGCATGGCTGGGCACAATCACGTACCTGTATGTGGCTCTTTAAGTGCCCAGCCGTGGGTCGGTAGCGCAATGCCAGCGGCGCACTCCCAACCCGATCCTAAACTCTGTGACCAGCGGACCTGATCGCCGCTGGTTTCCCGCGATCGGGTCACAGAGCTGAAGAACGAGGAGAGGTCTGTGTCCTCTCCCTGTGCTTCCTACTGTGGCTGTCACCGATCGTCTGTTCCCTTTTATACGGAAAGACAATCAGTGACGTCACATGCCAGGCCACGCCCCCTACAATAAAATAAAAAAACACATAACGTCACACATAACCCCTACACTACCCCTAGCGGTTAACTCCTTCACTGCCAGTGTCATTTACACAGGAATCAATGCATTTAAATAGCACCGATTGCTGTATAAATGACAATGGTCCCAAAAATGTGTCAAAAATGTCCGATGTGTCCGCCATAATGTCGCAGTCACAATAAAAATCGCTGATCCCTGCCATTACTAGTAAAAAAAAAATATTAATAAAAATACTATAAAACGATGCCCTATTTTGTAAACGCTATAACTTTTGCGCAAACCAATCAATAATCGCTAATTGCGATTTTTTTTCTACCAAAAATATGTAGAAGAATACGTATTGGCCTAATCTGAGGAAAAAAAAAGTTTTTTTTATATAATTTTTGGGGGATATTTATTATAGCAAAAAGTAAAAAATATAGAATTTTTTTCAAAATTGTCGCTCTATTTTTGTTTATAGCGCAAAAAATAAAAACCGCAGGGGTGATCAAATACCACCAAAAGAAAGCTCTATTTCTGGGGAAAAAAGGACGTAAATTTTGTTTGGGAGCCATGTCGCATGACCGCACAATTGTTAGTTAAAGCGACGCAGTGCCGAATCGCAAAAAGGGGCTTGGACCTTTGGCTGCAAATTGGTCCAGGGCTTAAGTGGTTAATTAGGATCTCCATTAATTGTGAAATCACACTGTGATGATGTGCACATACAGACTAATGGCTGAGTTTTACGGTGTGAAAAAAAAAATCTTTCCCTGTCCCTCATAAAAGTTTCTATTATGGTCGCCATTTAATCCTTGGAATAGATTGCTCTCTGTCCTGCAGTAATAGATTTCACTGGGCAGGGACGCTTAATTAACGCTCACGATCTACCATTTAATCAATTCATAAAGCTGGAGTCGGGAGACAGATCAGCCACCTCCAACGCAGCCTCAGCCATGTCCTTCTATCCCGGCTATAAGAGGGAACCAAATACTGAAAATATGGCCCACGGGGGCTACAAAGTCCCGTTGTCACTTGCAGAACGGCCCCCGTCTGGTGCTGATGTGATGCTATATAAAGAATGAGCCAGGGTCGGACAATTCCCAGTCGCTGGGTCAAATCAAAAAAATTCTGGGACTGAGTCAATACAGCTAGGGTGCAGATAAGGGGGTGCAGATAAGGGGGTCCGAGATACCACCTTGCCCCTGAGCCTCCATAGTCTCCTTTTTTCACCATCATATGCAGACACCTTCCAGCAGCAGGAATTTACTGCTTTCGGAATTGATAGACGTGTGCAAGTAGCTGCGGCTGCGAAGCCCTTACAATGCAACGATAGGCTGTTTGCACGGCCAGTGATTATCTGTAGTGACTGTGATTGGATGCACAGCACGCTGGGGAGGTTTACAATCACTGTAGTGGTCGGCGTTACTACAGTGATAGCCGCTATCATAGGCTTGCGCAGGGGGGTGTGCCGGGTGTGCCTGGGCACACCCTATTCACTTTGTGCAGCGTCAATTCCCCCATGAACCCCCCCCCCCGCAGAACTGCCGACTTACATCCTCTCCCACCGACTATGTGCCAGGATAGAGAATGGAGGAAAGAGGCTGGTAATTGACATATTCCCGAATGAATAGTGAGAGATCTGTACCAATCACTCCTGTGTCCATTCATAACTGAAGCATAGAGATCTGTACCAGTCACTCCAGTGTCCAATTCATAGCTGAAGCATAGAGATCTGTACCGATCACTCATGTGTCCATTCATAACTGAAGCATAGAGATCTGTACCGATCACTCATGTGTCCATTCATAACTGAAGCATAGAGATCTGTACCGATCACTCCCGTGTCCATTCATAACTGAAGCATAGAGATCTGTACCGATCACTCCCGTGTCCATTCATAACTGAAGCATAGAGATATGTACCGATCACTCCCGTGTCCATTCATAACTGAAGCATAGAGATATGTACCGATCACTCCCGTGTCCATTCATAACTGAATCATAGAGATCTGTGCCGATTACTCCTGTGTCCATTCATAACTGAAGCATAGAGATCTGTACCAATCACTCCTGTGTCCATTCATAACTGAAGCATAGTAAACTGCGTTTTGTGAATGAACAGGAAGCCACTCAGCACAGAACACTTCCTGTTCATTCACTGTCCAGTACGGCTGAGGCTGCAGAGAAAGGGACTAGGGAATTTCCGTCCTCGGTCCCTTTCTCTGTCTCAAAAGTGAGATATCAGAGCCCTAGACCCCTGATATTTCACCAAAGCCCCCCCAACGGGACTCCTAAAAAAATTGTAAAAACAAAATAAAAATAAAAAAAGATTTTAGAAATTGTAAAAAATAAAAAATGACTGACTCTGTCTGCTGACATTGTCCATGTTTTAATAGATTTGTTTGTTTACATTTATTTATAATAGTATGTGTAGGTAGGTATGTAAAGTTGGGGTGCACACACTAATGTAATAGACTGCGCACACCTATGGCTGCGATCTTCCAGGTACTGTGCTGAATGGTTGCCTCACTCATCCCTCCCAACATTTTGAGATGGGAATGAGGGACATCTACTAGCAAATGTATGTAGGCATAGGACACGCCCCCTGTCACACCCCCTTAAAGGAGAATTAACAAAAAAGTGCATATGACACGCCCCTGCCACACCCCCTTAAAGGAGAATTAACCCAAAAATATATAAAGGTTAATTAAACCCACAAGGGCTTATTTTACCACTACTATTCCTTTATATTGACTTTTACATTTTACAAATGCAGCAATTTAGAAATTGGATGAAAGGTTTAGCGCTTTTTTTTAAAGATAAAAAGTGCATTTTATATACAACTTTATAGATCAGACCAAAATGAGGGACAAATGAGCGGGAAAGGGACAGAGGGACATTGCTCCAAATCAGGGACAGTTGGGAGCTATGGCCTCACTGCACACTGACCACTAGGGGTCACTCACTCAGCACTGCCATCATTCAAAGAAAGCCAGCAACTGCAGCCACCATGAATGTGTGTAAATCTGATTGTCTGATGTCAGATGGAAAGCACTGGGCAGCGATCTGATCGCTTCCACAAACCCCCCGTGAGTGCCCCTTCCCGGGCTGGTGCTACCCCTAGGCAAACTAGGCAGCCGCTTAGGGTGCACTGCTGCCTATGGTGCCCGGCCTCTGGTGTTCCTACTCTCTTCTCCCTGCAGCAAGCAACTAAGTCTCAGCATGAGCAGGCAACCGCCGCGCCATTCGCACATTGGGGGTTATTTACGAAAGGCAAATCTACTTAGCACCTCAAGTGCACTTGAATGTGCAGTCGCTCTAGATCTAAGTGGTAGATCAGAAATGAGGGGAATCTCTGCTGATTTTATCATCCAATCACGTGCAAGCTAAAATGCTGTTTTTTATTTTCCTTGCATGTCCCCCTCGGATCTACAGCGACTTTACTTCCAAGTGCACTTGCAGTGCAAAGTGGATTTTCCTTAGTAAATAAACCCCATAGTGTCAGTGGTGCAGCAGAGGCAGAGGACCGCGCCTGTCTCCCGACTCCCGAATTAATGGAAGCAAGCAAACATTCATTGATGGGCTGCATTTGATGGGCGCTTCATTAAAAAGGTGGGATATACATGGACAGGTAAAAGGGGGTGGAGCCAAGGGGGGGCAGCAAAATGAGGTTTCGCCTAGGGCAGTGATGGCGAACCTTGGCATCCCAGAAGTTTTGGGACTATATTTCCCATGATGCCTCTACACTGAGCAGTGTAGTTGAGCATGTCCCCCAAAATGTCCACTTACAAATGGAAGCCTCCACAAGGGGATTAGAAGCAAAATCCAGCAGGAGCTCCAGAATATAGAAGAGAAGAGAGGTGCCTCTAAGTGTAGCAATATTATTATTATTTCAGGTACTTATATATAGAATATATCGAGAATACATGTCAGCCTAAACTGAGAAAAAATTAGCTTTTTTTTTTTTTTAAATGGGGATATGTATTTATAGCAAAAAGTACAAAATATTGTTTTTTTTTTTCAAAATTGTTGCTCTTTTTTTCTTTATGGCGCAAAAAATAAAAACTGCAGAGGTGATCAAATACCACCAAAAGAAAACTCTATTTGTGGGGAAAAAAAAGGACGTCAATTTTGTTTGTGTGCAGCGCCGAACAACCGTTAAAGCGACGCAGTGACGAATAGCAAAAAGTAGTCTGGTCAGGAAGGGGATAAATTCTTCCGGAGCTCAAGTGGTTAAATATTTGTGCAAAAAAAGGAAAAAAACAGCAAAAAGGTTAAAGTGTCAAGCCAAAACTTTTTTTTTATTGTTGTGGATGGAGTGGGGATGGGTTGGGTATTTATTTCTCTGTTAGGCTGGATTCGCACCTATGCAGTTTTAGTGCTTTTTGCATTTTGTAGATTTGCACTACAGTCCACTTAACATGGTTTCCTATGGAACGTGTTCTGTAGTGCAAACTGCAAAAAGCAGTAAAACGGCATAGGTGTAAATCCAGCCTAAGGCCTGATTCACACCTAGGCATTTTTAGTGCTTTTTGCATTTTTCAGATTTGCACTGCGGAGCATGTTCAATAGCAAACCATGTTAAATGGACTGCAAAGAAAATCTACAAAATGCAAAAAGCACTAAAAATGCACAGGTGCGCATCAAGACTTAGACCCCTTTCACACTGGGGCGTTTTTCAGGCGCTTTAGCGTTAAAAAAATCACCTGTAAAGCGCTTGAAAGAAGCCTCATCTGTAATCCCAATGTGAAAGCCCAAATGCTTTAAGAGTCCTTTCACACTGCCAGCGCCTGAAAAACGCTCGTAAAGTGCCGCTTAAACTAGCGGCGCTTTACCAGCGTTTTTTGAGCTCTAGTGGGGCGCTTTTAACCCCCGCTAGTGGCCAAATAAAGGGTTAAAAGCACCCACAAAGCGCTGCTGCCAAAAGCGCTTTGCAGGTGCTTTTCAGGCGTTTTGCAGGCGCTTCCCATTGATTTCAATGGGAAGGTGCGCTCACCGCTCCAAAAGCGCTGCAAAGAAGCTGCTTGCAGGACTTTTTTTGACGCCCTGCCAGCGCAGCGACTCAGTGTGAAAGCTCTTGGGCTTTCACATTGGGATTGCAGTTATGGCTTCTTTCAGGCGCTTTACAGACGCTTTTTTTTAAAGCTAAAGCGCCTGAAAAACGCCCCAGTGTGAAAGGGGTCTAAACTAGCGGCGCTTTACCAGCGTTTTTCGAGTGCTAGTGGGGCGCTTTTAACCCCTGCTAGTGGCCAAATAAAGGGTAAAATGTGCCCACAAATCGGTGCTTTTCAGGCATTTTGCAGGCGCTTCCCATTGATTTCAATGGGAAGGGGCGCTTTCGGAGCAGTGTATTCACCGCTCCAAAAGCGCTGCAAAGAAGCTGCTTGCAGGACTTTTTTTTGACGCCCTGCCAGCGCAGCGCCTCAGTGTGAAAGCACTGGGGCTTGCAGTTGCAGCTTCTTTCAGGCGCTTTACAGGCGCTTTTTTTTAAGCCAAAGCGCCTGAAAAACGCCCCGGTGTGAAAGGGATCTCAGTGTGAAAGCACTCGGGCTTTCACATTGGGATTACAGATGAGGCTTCTTTCAAGCGCTTTACAGGCACTTTTTTAATGCTAAAGCGCCTGAAAAACGCCCCAGTGTGAAAGGGGTCTTAGGCTGGATTCACACCTAGGCAGTTTTAGTGCTTTTTGCATTTTACAGATTTGCACTACAGTCCATTTACCATGGTTTCCTATGGAACACGTTCTGTAGTGCAAATCTGCAAAATGCAAAAAGCATTAAAAATGCCTACCCTGTTTCCCCTAAAATAAGACCTAGCGTGATTGTCGGTTATGGCTGCAATATAAGCCCTACCACCCAAATAAGCCCTACTCTGTTTCCTCAAAAATAAGCCCTACCCTGAAAAGAAGACCTACAAGGACTTTAACTAGGGCTTATTTGGGGGGTAGGGCTTTTATTGCAGCTATCACCGACAATCACACTAGGTCTTATTTTAGGGGAAACAGGGTAGGTGTGAATCAGGCCTTAGAGAGATTTACCTTCACTTCCTGTCCCTGGGACTTTGCAGGGGGGATAGCAGAGAATACGGTGCATTCAGATTATTATTATTATTTTTTCTTTTTCTAATGGGAGGCCATAGCCCTGCTTATGACATGACAGTGACTGATTTCAGAGCGTGCTCATCCACAACCTGCTCCTTATAATGATATCAGTGGATGAGGCGTCTCCTGAGACCTGAGCTCACAAAGATCACTTATGTACAAAAATAACTCAGTGTTTATGTCTAGATCTGCTTTGCTTTTATTCGAGGGGTTAATTAGCAGCCTAGGGAATGACATTAAGAAGGCCATACCAGCCTTGTAGATAAGCACAGTCTGATCTAGGTGCTATGAGTGATAGTATTTGATGGAGTGCTGTTGATGTCTTAATAAAATGACACATTTGTTATAGGGAGAGCAGCATCCATTATACCTGCCTCTGTCTTATCCCGTCTGTATTATAAAGCCGGATAAATCCCTGCAGAACATACATAATTCACACCCGGCCAGAACGCCAGTAATCACTGATATGGGAGCCCGCTGTGAGCCCGGCTTCTAAATCCAGATTGGCCTGCGTACACTGGGCACAATTAGAGGGATTTGGCTTGCATTAGCTGATGAGGGATAATCAGCAGAGTACAGTTTGGGGCGGCAGCCAAGCGAGGGAGAGCCGGAGGTGAGAAAATTCTACCAGCTGACTCTGAGCGGAAATGTCAGAGGACACCGAGCTAAAAGAGAACTCCGGGCATATATATCCATAGCTGGATGGAGAGTATATAGACAGAGAGATACAGAGACAGCTACATATGTGATAGACAGATAGATAGAGAGAGATAGATAGATAGATAGATAGATAGATAGATAGATAGATAGATAGATAGATAGATAGATAGATAGATAGATAGAGAGATAGAGAGATATATAGATATGGAGATATATAGATATGGAGATAGATAGATATGGAGATAGATAGATATGGAGATAGATAGATAGATAGATAGATAGATAGATAGATAGATAGATAGATAGATAGATAGATAGATAGATAGATAGATAGATAGAGAGATAGATAGCGAGATAGAGAGATATATAGATATGGAGATAGATAGATATGGAGATAGATAGATATGGAGATAGATAGATATATAGATAGATAGATAGATAGATAGATATGGAGATAGATAGATATATAGATAGATAGATAGATAGATAGATAGATAGATAGATAGATAGATAGATAGATAAATGATAGATAGATAGATAGATAGATAGATAGATAGATAGATAGATAGATAGATAGATAGATAGATAAATGATAGATAGATAGATAGATAGATAGATAAATGATAGATAGATAGATAGATAGATAGATAGATAGATAGATAGATAGATAAATGATAGATAGATAGATAGATAGATAGATAGATAGATAGATAGATAGATAGATAAATGATAGATAGATAAATAGATAGATAAATGATAGATAGATAGATAGATAGATAGATAGATAGATAGATAGATAGATAGATAGATAAATGATAGATAGATAGATAGATAGATAGATAGATAGATAGATAGATAGATAGATAAATGATAGATAGATAAATAGATAGATAAATGATAGATAGATAGATAGATAGATAGATAGATAGATAGATAGATAGATAAATGATAGATAGATAGATAGATAGATAAATAGATAGATAGATAGATAGATATGGAGATAGATAGATATATAGATAGATAGATAGATAGATAGATAGATAGATAGATAGATAGATAAATAGATAGATAAATGATAGATAGATAGATAGATAAATGATAGATAGATAGATAGATAGATAGATAGATAGATAGATAGATAGCTAATAAATAGAAAGATAGATAATAAATAGATTGATAAATAGATAATAAATAGAAAGATAGATAGATGGATAAAGAGATAGAGATAAATAGATAGAGAAACAATAAATAAATAGATAGATCCTCAGCATTTAACTCTATCAAACTTGTTCCTAATGCGTATATATATAAAATATTGTTATTATTATTATTTGCGATTTATATTGTGCCAACAGTTTACTCAGCGCTTTACAATATATAGGGAGTAACAACACAATTACAGTACAATACAACATATAACCAGTCGTTGCCTATATACTGTATATAGAAGCCGTGCTCCATGATAAGGTGTTGCTGTATTGCGGTTCTACTCACCCCTGTCTGATATGAATATTTGGACATCGATAAATATACAATAAATTCCATCTCTAGACCATAAATGATGACATGCAGATTTGTAAAGCCTGGGTATCCCTAAAAACTGACTTTTTCTTTTTTCTGAACAAATATTGTTTTCAACTCTTTTCCATCCATTGTTGCATTTCAGTGGTGCAGATCTCCTCTAGCATCTTCCAGCCACTTCCTGCCTGCATGCACTACAGGGCATATAAGGCATTGTAGGTAATGAAACTTTAATACAGGAGAGACAAGGGGGTTGACTTACTAAAGACAAATAGACCGAGAACTTTACAAGTACCGTTGCTCCAGGGCTTAGTAAATGAGCGAAAGCTTGACTTTACAAAGTGGGGGGGTGTCAGACTGAGGGGACAGATGGGGACAAGATTTGGACTAGCGGTCCCTGCAGATGGAAGTGACATCAGCGAGCTGGGTGGGGGGACTCAGGTGAGTATAACGGACTTCACCAGGTAAGGAAACATATACACCTGGACAGATGGGATAGAGGGGGACGGGAGGAAGTAATGGGAAAAAAATAGATTTTGCCAGGAGCTCGGCTGTAAAAAAAAAAGGAGGAGGAGGCCGCCCGGCGGTGTCACCGCGAGGCTATTAACTAGTAAAATCAATTCCTTCCGAGCTGTGAATTATTAATCCATCCACAGCGCTGACTATAGACAGATTGAGCAGCCCACACACCGTACAATGAGTAGAGCCTGAGCAGGAATCGGCACGCTCCCTCTGTGCAATACTGACGGAAATCATTCTTTTATTCAACTTGGGAAGTGTTTTATGGTTGGCCACCTGCCAATCAAAATGCCATTCGGTACAAACCATGGACGTGCGGCGAGGTCAGTGGCTGGTGAGGCTAGTATCAGCGCCAGATACACACAGGTTACATACGCCGGGAACGTTAGAGCGAGAGCAATAATTCTCGCACTAGACCTCCTCTGTAACTGTAAAATTGAAAGCGTCACCTATGGAGATTTTTAAGTACTGAAGTTTGGCGCCATTCCACAAGTGTGCGCAATCTTAAAGCGTGACATTTTAGGTATCTATTCACTCGGCGTATCATCTTTCACATTATATAATAAAAATTGGGCTAACTTTACTCTTTTGTTATTTTTTTTAAATCATGTAACAGTTTTTTTCCCCCCCAAAAAAAAGTTTGAAAAATTTAAAATACCGAGCGAGATAAAAAGTTGCAATGACCACCATTTTATTCCATAGGGTGCCTGCTAAAAAAAAAAAAAAAAAAAAAAAAATTATATATATATATATATATATATATATATAATGTTTGGAGGTTCTGAGTAATTTTCTAGCAAAAAAAAGATGATTTTTACATGTAGGAGAGAAGTGCCAGAATAGGCGCGGTATGGAAGTGGTTAATCTGTTGTTTAACCACTTCAGCCCCAGAGGGATTTAACCCCCCTGCACGATCGTAAAGCGGATCTTCACTGCATCTGTGCACACAACCAACCAAAAAACACTATTTAACCGCTTCAGCCTCGGAAGATTTTACCCCCTTTCCTGACCAGAGCACTTTTTTGCGATTCAGCACTGCGCCACTTTAACTGACAATTGCGCGTTTGTGCGACGTTACACCCAAACAAAATTGATGTCTTTTTTTTCCCCACAAATAGAGCTTTCTTTTGGTGGCATTTGATCACCTCTGCGGTTTTTATTTTTTGCGCTATATACAAAAAAACAGACAATTTTGAAAAAAAAAAGCAACTTTTTGCTATAATAAATATCCCCAAAAAATATATAAAAAAACTAATTTCTTTCTCAGTTTAGGCCGAAGTGTATTCTTCTACATATTTTTGATTAAAAAAAATAAAAAATTGCAAAAAGCGTATATTGATTGGTTTGCGCTAAAGTTATAGTGTCTCAGGGGACACAAATGACAACTGCTGAAACCAAAGAATCATACCTACAGTAACCGTATCATACGATCATATCTTTATGTCGGTACATGTAATATTGTATGAATAAGTGATATTCCAGACCGAACGGTCATGTAATACTGATCCCTACGTGTCCTCACACATATAGGTGTTGTTTTGTTCTGTAAGATGGATAAAAAGTTGTTTTTTGTTTGTTTTTTCAATAAAAATTATCTGATTTAAAAAAAAAAAAGTTATAGCGTCTACAAAATAGGGGATAGATTTATGTCATTTTTATTATAAAAATTTTTTTTATTAGTAATGGCGGCGATCTGCGATTTTTATCAGGACTGCGACACATCGGACACTATTTTGGGACCATTGTCATTTATCCAGCAATCAGTGCTATAAAATGCATTGATTACTGTGTAAATTACACTGGCAGGGAAGGATTTAAACACTAGGGGGTGATCAAGGGGTTAAGCGTGTCCTAGGGAGTGATTCTAACTGTGGGGGAGATAGGCTACCACTGTCACGACAGAGATCACTGCTCCCAATGACAGGGAGCAGTGATTTCTGTCATGTAACTAGGCAGAACGGGGGAGCAGTGATCTCTGTCATGTTACTAGGCAGAACGGGGGAGCAGTGATCTCTGTCATGTTACTAGGCAGAACGGGGGAGCAGTGATCTCTGTCATGTCAGTAGGCAGAATGGGGGAGCAGTGATCTCTGTCATGTAACTAGG